>NC_054387.1:118258176-118448176 GCF_017654675.1 Xenopus laevis | reverse complement strand
AAAACTGATGTGTTTGCTTCAGAAACACTACTATAGTTTATATAAACAAACTGCTTTGTAGCAATGGCGGAAATAGAAAAAAGGCTATATGGCACAGGTTGAATAGTGGATAACAGATAACACCATTATGTTCTACAGAGTAGAGTCCTGCGTGGGTCCAGTTTTTGGAACCTGTACCTGACCCGTACCTGCAATCCGCAACCCGGACCCGCAACCTGCATTCTTACCCACTTGGACCCGCTACCCAACCCGCAAGTACCTTATCCGCAACCCGATCCGCGACCCGCTGACCATCAAGAATCAGGAAGTGCTGTCATTGTAAACCGGAAGGGACATCATTGGAAGTAGGCGTGGTCAGAAAAAAGGAGTAGAAATCTCTATTGAGAAGACCCGTAGCTCGACCCACGACCTGCAAACCCGCAGAACTGCCGCAGGGTACCGCAGGTTTTTGCAGGTAACCTGTGGGTACCCGACCCACTGCAGGACTCTACTACAGAGCTTATCTGTTATCTGCTGTGTATCCTGAGCCTTTTCTCCTTTGAATGGCTGCCCCCATTGCTACACAGCAGCTTATTTATATAAACAATAGTAGTGTTTCTGAAGCAAACACATCAGTTTTACCAGTGCAGGGCAACACTGTATTATATTTGTATTACTTTAAAACACGTTCATTGTTTGATACTGTTCCTTTAATCATAGATATAATTCTAATTTTTAAAAATGATTTCCTTTTTCCCTATAAAAATACTAAATAAACTAAATAAAACAGTACCTTGTACTTGATCTCAACTACAATATAATTGATCCATTTTGGTTTCAAAACAATTCTACTGGGGCTATTTGATGTTTAAACGATTTTATTAGATTTAAAGGAGAAACAAACCCTTAATAAAAAAAACCCTACCCCCCCACCTTACATAGAACCCCCCTCCTCCCCCCAGCCTAGTTGCTACCCCAGGCAAATGCCCCTAAGTCTTTACTTACCCCTCTGTGGAGATTCTGTCCAGCGGAGTTCACGGGCGCGATCTTCAGCCGCTTTGGTAATCTTTGGAATGAGACCGGCGCTTCGGCAATTTTCGTGAGTTTCGGTGCATGCTCAGTTGTGGCGAAACAGAAAATATCTCCAACTGCGCATGTGCCGCTTCGCTGGTCTCATTCCGAAGATTACCGAAGAGAAGAATATGGCTGCCGTGAACAGAATCTGCACGGAGGGGTAAGTAAAGAGTTAGGGGCATTTGCCGGGGAGGGGCAGCTAGGCTGAGAGGAAGGAGGGAGGGGGGGGATATGTAGGTAGGGTTTTTTTTATTAAGGTTTTGTTTCTCCTTTAAGGTGTGCAGGTGCAAATTACGGAAAGATGCCTTACCTGGAAAACCCCAGGTCCCGAGTATTCTGGATATCAGGTCCCATACCTGTAGTTGCTCCCACCACCTTTAATATAAAGTATAGGACCCCTGCACAGGGCCGCATGCACCATCGGCTACATTAGGCTCCCAAAATAAGCCTTGGTTTCCCTCAGTTGTCATCAGCATGGGCTTATTTATTAAAGGACACCAGTTAAAATTTGGAGTATTTTTGACAACAACGAAAGTCTGCCATGCCATCAGCAATTTACGTGAAAAATAACATTTGCATTGGTTGAACATTCACATATTTTCACCAAGTGAGGTTTCTCCAGGGAAAAACATTAAAACAGAAGGCAAGGTATGGGACCTGTTTTCCAGAATGATTGAGACCTGTGGGTTTAAGGAATTGTTCCATAATTTTGGATATCTACTAGAAAATCATGTAAACATTAAATAAACCCAATAGGCTGGTTTTGCCTCCAATGACTTTAAAGGACCTCAACCAAAAAAAAAAAATGTATGCCTTATAAAAGAAAACACAATTATAAGAAGCTTTCCTATATGAATTTATTAAAAGTTGTTAGTGCTTTAAGTTATTCGTATTTTACCTTTGTTTGGGGAATCATGGAGACCCAACATGGGTTAAGATGCTGCAGATGTGTGGGTCGCACATGTAAATACATCTCGGTGTGTGCGTATATTGCTTTATATTTAGAGTTGTTAATCCCCTAACAAGCTCTCGTTAGGCACAGGCCTCTCTCAGTCTCTTGTTCAACATCCGTTTAATCTCTGTATCAAAGATTCTGTTTTTGTTTGATTGTCTGACTCACTTCCCAGGAACCCTCGTTTTTAGGGACTTGCTAATTACTTCATTCCAGGTATTGAACTATTTTTCTGTTTGATTACTAGTGCCCCTTTGGGATAATTAGAAATATTCTGTTATTGTAACCATTTCCTGGAGTAGGCTTGAAATTCTGCAACCTCCGCTTCTTACCTACAGACTAGAGTCCTGTGCGGGTCCATTTTTTGGGACCCGTACCCGACCCGTACCCGCAACCTGCAATCCGTAACCCAGACCCGCAACCCGCATTCTTACCCGCTTGGAACCCTACCCGCAAGTACCTTATCCGCAACTCGGACCCACGACCCACGGACCATCAGGAATGAGGAAGTGCTGTCATTGTAAACCGGAAGTAACATCATCGGAAGTAGACGTGATCAGAAAAAAAGGATTAAAACAGGAAGTGCTGTCATTGTAAACCGGAATTGAGTCATTGAAAGTAGCTGTGACCAGAAAAAAGGAGTAAATATCGCTACTGAGAAGACCCGCGGCCCGGCCCGCAAACCCGCAGAACTGCCGACCCACATCTTTACCCGCACCCGGAACTTCTCCTCTTAACCCACAAGGTACTGCAGGTTTTTGCAGGTACCCGACCCGCTGCAGGACTCTACTACAGACATCAACAAACTTCTCTCTTTCTTTCATGCCACTCTATAACTAATAGGGATACACAGCATCCACTATTTTGGATTCCGCCGAATCCCCGAATCCTTCACGAAAGATTTGGCCGAATACGGAACCGAATCCGAACCCTAATTTGCATATGCAAATTAGGGTCGGGAAACAATTTTTACTTCCTTGTTTTCTGACAAAAAGTCACGCAATTTCCCTCCCCGCCACTAATTTGCATATGCAAATTCGGATTCGGTTCGGCTGGGGAGAAGGATTCGCCCGAATCCTGCTGAAAAAGGCTGAATCCTGAAACTAATCTTGGATTCGGTGCATTCCTAATAACTAAGGAATCTCTGCTTTCCTGGGTTGGACGAAAAACATGAAAAATACATTTTTAAATTCAAATTCTGTAAATACACCATCCGTTGATAAAAGTAAAAGAGGTAAAACGTTTTATTCGAATTTTTAACAGATCGATAAATTTCAGATTTTTTGCTTTGAATTTTTATAAATGTCTTCTAGGATTTCAGTTCTGAAACGTTTCATTTGAATTTTTAACGGATTGATAAAATTCAGATTTTTTTTGCTTTGAATTTTTATAAATGTTTTCTAGGATTTCAAATTCTGAATCAAATCCTGAATCAAGTCCTGGGTGTGGTGCATTCCTAGGTAGAATTTAGACTACATTGCAGATTGTGAATTGGAAATTAGGGCTCTGCACATTGGTTTTTTTTAATTTTCCGTCTCAGTTTTCTACTGTATTGTACTCTTTCCTGCTCTGATTTCCTTACTTCGCTTATAGAAGCTGCTTGGGCAGCTGAGTTGACCTCTCATTATTACTTGGGAGGTTTCTAATAAAGTATAAGAGGGAACATCAATTACACTTAGGACCGTAGAACATCAGCAGTATGACCTTGATCCCTGGATTTCGGATCATTCATCAACCTAAGAGCTCCGCAGAGTAGTATCCTCTATCTTTACCAGAATCTGCCTTTGTACAGCAACCCAATGGCAACTGAGTCTTTTTATATTAATATACCTTTATTTTTTGCACAGTTTTACAGTCAGGCATTGTGTATCTGTGTGGGGAGATAAGTCCGAAGCTTGCGCTCACCAGCAACACAAATTATTCAGTGTAAACACTGGCATGGCCGTGAAAATGGCAGGTCTTTTTCAGTTCAGAGCAATATTTACACTACACACCTTTAACTGAAAGACAGATGCTGTGTGTGACAGCCGGAGTGGGGGTGTGTGTTTGTGTGTGTGGGGGGTAGGACAGGTGGTGCGAGAATGACTTCAGGAAAGGAAAGCTGCGAATGCAGATAGAGACGCGCATGTTTATCCTTACTATACACACGGCTCCAGCGTGCACGCTTCCTCGCATTCAAAATCTTACAATCAGCCGTTTATGTACGACACATTTATTTGTATTTTATATATCAAAGGGGTTGTTTACCTTTAAATTAACTTTTAGTAGGACATAGAGAGTGATATTCTGAGACAATTTGCAATTGGTTTTCATTTTTTATTATTTGTGGTTTTTGAGTTATTTAGATTTTTATGCAGCAGCTCTCCAAATTCCCCTAGCAACCATGTACTGATTTGAATAAGAGACTGGAATGTGAACAGGAGAGGCCTGAATAGAAAGATGAGTAATACGAAGTAGCAATAACAATACATGTGTAACCTTGCAGAGCATTTGTTGTATAGTTGGGGTTAGGGAAAGAGTCAGTAGAAGAAGGAAAAAGATTCAAAAACTATAAATACCAAAAATGAAGGCCAATCGCATAGTTGCCTAGAATAAGCCATTCTATAACATACTAAACGTTAACTTAAAAAGGAGCAGTTCAGTGTAAAAATAAAAACTGGGTAAATAGATAGTCTGTGCAAAATAAAAAATGTTTCTAATATAGTTAGTTAGCCAAAAATGTAATGTATAAAGGCTGGAGTGACTGGAGTACTGAAGAATTCCTTTAACCACTCCTTTACGTTATAGAATGTGTTAAAATATATTTAAGTTTAAATGACCCCCCTACTGTAAATAATAAGAATATTATAAGGTGTTCTGTGATCATATAAAGGCACAAGGCTGCAGGCTGAGTTATACAGGGAACTCTGAGTATCACTCATGTATTAAAAGGGATAATGTACCCCCCTACTGTAAATTATAAGGATATTAGAAGTCACTTAGGGTTTCTGTGACCATATAAAGGCACAAGGCTGCAGGGTGAGTTATACAGGGAACTCTGAGTATCACTCATGTATAATAAGGGATAATGTACCCCCTACTGTAAATGATAAGGATATTAGAAGTCACTGAGGGGTTCTGTGACCATATAAAGACACAAGGCTGCAGGCTGAGTTATACAGGGAAATGGAGCATCACTCATGTATTATAAGGGATAATGTACCCCCTACTGTAAATGATAAGGATATTAGAAGTCACTGAGGGGTTTTGTGACCATATAAAGTCATGAACTCATTGCACTGACTAAGTGTAAATTTCCTGCTTTTTTAGTGTAGATATTTTTTTTTAGCTCCTTGGACATTTCCCTGAGGTTCCCTGCTCTTTTCATTAACCCCTCGAGAACTCCCTGCTCCCTCCTCGCACATCCCAAGTAGTTGCCTAGTAGCTGCACGCATCTGTCATTCACGGGTCTCGCTGGAGCCCAGTCAGCCTAGGAAGATATGCTGCTCCCGTCTCTCTCTCTTCTCTATTTTATGAATCTATTTTTGTGACCGAGAAATGCGAAGGAACATTGATTTGAGTTTTATAAGGCAGTTGTAGATGCTTGGATGTGTAAAGATTTTCTGTTAGTGTCAGAATAAAAATGAAGCCTTAGAAAAAGAAAAAAAAAAAGGACTTGTACAAGTACAAAACACTCAGTTTTTTGCACTTTGCACCTTGCCCTACAGATCACACATTGGGGTGCAACTGTTTGTGCACCTACAGTAAAGTGGAAGGAAATGCAGGGGGGCTGAATCCAGAGAAAGTAGTAAGTGTGTATGCCATGAGGGTGTCCCCTGAAATGCTGTTGCTTTTTGAGAGATGTATACTAGGGTGCACTGGTGCTGTTAACCCTTGTAGGTAGCTCCTGCCTTTGGCACCCCAAAGTATAGTCTGCATTGTCCTTGCTGCCAGTGCTATGTGCATGTAATGAAAAATCCAGAAGCACACCAATAAATTGCTTAGTGAAATCGATATTTTATTAAGCTCATGTGTATCCGCAAAAAGGGCAATGTTTTTGGCCCCTCCGGGCCCTTTTATCAATGTGCAAGTGCTATGTGCATGGGCCCTAAGGGACTCTAGCACTATCCAGGGCAGTGGTAAATACTTTGTGGGTTATATATTAACCGGTGCAAACTTTGCTCCAGGATTCAGGGTATAACTACAGAGGAAGCACAGCACGGGAGCCCAGGAAGTACAGGGGGGCCCATGAGGCCCTAATGTGCAGGCTGAGATTTGAGGTAAATATTTATTAGTTGATCCATTTATTTTGAGCGCTCAGCCTGAAGGACAGTTAGGGTTAATGCTTAGATTTGGGGTGCATGCTTATTTGTAGTCCCACATATACTTGGAAGCTCAGGCCAAAGGTCCGTTCGGGTGAGATGTAGATGAGGTACATGTGCCCGGAACAATTGCTGAGCCGCTAAAGAATTGCCTTGAACCCAAAAGTCATGAACAAATAACGAGAACATACCGGATTTATTCTTTCAACCCAACATACTGATAAAATCTTATTATGGTTTCATAAACAAAACCCCCTCCATCTGTGCCAAGAAACCTCTTTATTTTTCTATTGCTCACAATAACATGAATTCTGGATGCTTTTCAGCTCTGTTCGGGCCTGACAATTATTAAGGAACAATCAGAATCCATTATGTTAACCTTTTTCAGGCTACGCCCACATCTATTAACGATGATTACACATTCAAATGTGAGCCGTGCTCTCTTTTTTTTATTATTTCTGTGTTCTCAAATTCCAGCAGCTCAGGCTTCTCTGGCTTCTATAGACAAATTAAATCACCCCTATTGTTTCAAGGTTTATGGGAGCGCTCGCACACGGAGAAATAGGATGGGGTTTGGATGTGTAGTCGTTGGCAGCTCGGGATCCCATATTGAATAACGTCTAACCCAAAAGTGTAATATCAACCGTACTGGCACTTTGGTGTCTACGGAGCAAGTTCTTGATCTAGTTTATGATTTTTTTAAATTCCAAACTGGAGTGCAGCAAAATACAATGATAAGGGAAACTGAATCCCACTATTCTTCCTCTTTAAAGGAACAGTAACACCAAAAAATGAAAGTGTTTTAAAGGAATGACAATATCATGTACTGGTGCCCTGCACTGGTACAACTGGTGTGTTTGCTTCAGAAACACAACAATAGTTTATATAAACAAGCTGCTGTGTAGCCATGGGGGCAGCCATTCAAGCACAGGATACACAGTAGATTACAGATAAGTTCAGAAGAATCCCATTGTATACTACAGAGCTTACAGTAGGGTGTCAGACTCCCAGATGAGATTCTACTTGACATGGGGAACAAAACATTTCTATCATATACTCCTTCTTTAAATCCTCCTTCCCCAACTGCATTACTAAAAGTAAAACCAATAGGTCCCCCATACCTGGTCAGCAATGCACATCTGCGCAATGGAGATGGTAGCTATGTTGTCTATGTAATTTCAAGAATCAGGCTCCTCTCCCTGGCATTGTTAGCTGGGGACTCTAACACCTGATATGATGCAGCTGTACATTTCAACTGCCAACTTCACTGTGCTGCTTTGCATTTGTAGACTAACTTTATGGGCCCATGGAGTTTTATTGAGTGGCAGTGATGCTGTTGGTGGAGAGGGTAGGGGAACCTGTGCAGATAAGGTGCCTAATACAAAAATGGAGGGTGTGGGTTTAGTTTCCCTTTAAATAATGAATAACACACAAAATAAATAGCCATTTTTAATTGGCTTAAAGGGAATGCAAACCCAGCTGTAATGCCGAAAACCATAATTATAGATGCAAGAAAATTCACCAATGAGAATTCTACTGATCAAAAACTTCATTATAAATGCAAAAAAAGTGACCAATGAGAATGCTGATTCCCAGTATCAGGCATCTTGCTGTTATCTTACGTATATTTCTTATTTCTTCATTATATGACAAATATAATGTATGGTACTGCACTCTCTAATTCATTGTTTCGACTTACTCAACCTCAAAAATTAAGGTGGTGCAGGAGATAAAGAATATACGAAACTATAAGGTTATCAAAAAAAGTATCTCCAAATTTGCACTCGGTATTTAGTCTATAATAATTTATTAATTAATTAATTTGTTCTCAAGGCTCCTGCTTCAGAATTCAAACCTCATACAGATTTACAAATTGATAATCTTTAATTCACACATACAAAAACACCTTTGGCAGTAAAATTTTAAATTTGATCAGTAATCACAAAATATTAATCAAATATCATCAATTAGAATTCATGGATAGTAAATCAGTAGTATAAGCATGTTATTGACTTGATTGAGATAATTAATGAGTATCCCAAAAAAAACAAAAAACGAAAAAAAGTCCAGCAAAGAGTTCAAATATCCTGTTAAAAGAATTTTCAAGGAGAATGTTGAGTTATTAGTATCATTACTTTTCCAGTATGTGGCTACAAAGTGTCAAGTACCTCCCCTGACTGCAAAAGATTTTTTTGAAACCAAGTCCACTTGCAACAAAGTATAGCGACTTGCAACAAAGTGTAGCAGTTACTGCTGTTTGTTGAAACAGTGTCCGATATTATTTCTTTAAAGTTCCCAATGAAACGAAAGGTGCAATGCCTGTAACCCTTTCGGGTAACCAGACACAAATGCTATTGCGGGTATACGTTACCACGTTTTATTGCAGTGAAGATCAGTCGGTAAATGGCACCACCAGCCGCGCCGTTTAAATGCTGCTATAGGCCACCTCAGGACAAAAACAACACGCGCCGCATCTCACTTCCAATCCGTCCCGCAGGGACTTTTTTTCGTTTTTTGTTTTTTTTGGGATACTCATTAATTATCTCAATCAAGTCAATAACATGCTTATACTACTGATTTACTATCCATGAATTCTAATTGATGATATTTGATTAATACTTTGTGATTACTGATCAAATTTTGAATTTTACTGCCAAAGGTGTTTTTGTATGTGTGAATTAAAGATTATCAATTTGTAAATCTGTATGAGGTTTGAATTCTGAAGCAGGAGCCTTGAGAACAAATTAATTAATTAATAAATTATTATAGACTAAATACCGAGTGCAAATTTGGAGATACTTTTTTTGATAACCTTATAGTTTCTTCATTATATGACACTGGAATCAAACATGGGGATAAAGGACAGACTTGTTCAGTGCTGGGAAACTCTGCTTTAAACTTCCAACTCCAGTTGCAGGAACAAAGAACATGGAGCCAGATTGATACAGATCAGCTGGGATTCTCATTGGAAGATTTTTTGCATTTTAACGCAGTCGCTGGTTGTGGATATTTAGGGCCAGGGCACACGCTGCTAATTCGTCGCCCAGTGACAAATCTCTTTTTCTTTGGGCGACTAATCTCCCCGAACTGCCATCCTGCCAGCTAGAATGTTAATCCCCGACAGTCTGATCGTTTTGGCTTTCCGAAGTCGCCCGAAGTTTCCTTGCGAGGCAGCTTCGGGCGAATTCGAAAAAATCTGAGTGCCATGCCGCTGGAGATTTACATTCAAGCCAGTGGGAAGGCAGTTCGGGGAGATTAGTCGCCCGGAGAAGAAGCAATCTCCTGAAATAGTAGTGTGTGCCCTTACCCTTAGGGAACAATTTTTGAAAAGTTTAATTCTGCAATATTGCTTTAAGAATACATCCCTGATGTTGCTGGACTACAGCTCACAGCATACCTCAAACTTAATTATATGTTACATTATTCCAGGATTTGTAGTCCAGTAACAACTGAGTAAAGTGTGGTTGAGTGGTGCAGTGTAGCAGGGTTTACTGCCTGTATCCCTGGTTCAGAGCTATGGAACATTGGCAACCATGGATAAACTCTTTAATATACAGAAGCCTAAATAGCTTTGTTATGGATATTTACCAACTGCTGTTCCAAAGTCCACGGTGTGCTATCTGCAAATATGTCGAGCAATGGAGCAGCCCCAGGAAACAGTAGAGAACACAATGAGCGGCCAAGCATGACCAACAAAATCCTCGTTATCCCTACATTTAGCGGAAACGAATATGTTCTCTTCCCTGCAGGGGGGAAACCGATAATGTCTCAAATGATCCAACACCGCCCCCCAATTGATCTTGTACAGTGAATTTAGAATTTCACACAATTCTGGATTTGTGATCAATTATATGCGAATGTTTGATTCTTTGTGTATCTCATATATTGTCTAGTAATATTATGCTGCCTAGGCAGTTATACTAGTGTGTGCGTGGGCTCTGTGGCACAAGGTCCCATCTATAAAAGCTTCCTTCCATGTATTTACCATAAATAGTTATAGATGAGGCTATGCCTTGATTCACAAAGAACATTCCTTCTCTCTTATCCAGTTATCCATTCTTCATAGATATGGTCTGCCATAGTGTTAGCACAACAACAGGACCCCCAGTGGCTCATTTGTGGCTTTTCAGAATGACTGTATTTATGTTTTATGATTGGAGGAATGCGGAAGACGGATCACTCAGTCACCTAGGTATCAAAATTGGATTCTTATGGGACAGGTACTTACTAACTCTGTGTATAGTGCCATTATGTATTGCCATTGGGACAGCCATCTAAATATCATATTTCATGTATAGATAAAAGATATTTGTATCTACTCCCCATATACCTTCTATTTAATGATTTAAAGGACCAGGAAACCCAAATTCACTGGGAGTGCCAATTAGGGTTGTCAACTTTTCTTCGGGCATGTACCAGCCAATGATGTAAGAGGTGGTCTGAGAAGGGCTGGGAGGTTGCAGAGGCAGGGCCAGGATGTCATGTGGCTGTAGATCAGGGGTGTAACTACAGAGGAACATACCCTGCGGCTGCAGGGGTGCCCAGGAGGTATAAGGGGCCCCATGAGACCCTAATTTATATATCATTTCAATAAATATTGGTAAGACAGGTCAACCTCTATACATTTTTGGGGCCTGAAAAATTATTTGCTTTGGGGCTCGTTCATATCTAGTTACACCACTGCCGTAGATAGATGGAGTCAGTTCTTACTTCAATAAGTAGGTGGAGTTTGGGGGCATACATGGGAGGGAAGGGAGGGTATTGGGGTGGCTTGTAGGCGGGATTACAAATTTACCAATATTGCCAGTAAATGTGCTATACTGGCCCCAGCCTTGGATGGTATTTTACCTGTCAACTTTTACATTGAGCCAATTAGGGAGGAGTTGCCCATGAATGGGAGTGTTCTGGTTGTAATGGAGCTTGATTGAGGCATACTGTCTACCAAAATAAACTGTATTTATAGGGTTGCCAACTGTCTGGTTTTCACCCAGATAGCCTGATTTTTGTAAGGGCTATCCTGGTGAAAATTGCCTGCCAATTTAGGAAATCCGCACAGGGCATGCCAATCGATGATTGCCACGTCATAACCCTGCCCCCTGACGCAATAGATAAGGTTGCCACCTGGCCGGTAAATATGATGGTTGATCCCAATGTTATTAATAGGTAAAAATTATAAATATATAGGAAGGCCGGTGGCCACCCTAGCAATAGACCCGCCTGAAACTTAACCTGTCCTGCCCCTGACATCACGCACCTCGCTCCCAACATCATCAGTCCCGCCCCCTGCCCAGAGTTCCCCACCTAAAAAGGTGGCAACCCTATGTCCTTAGTTCCTTTCTTTACTGCATTGCTGTTTACTGCTCAGTTCAGATGCAAGCCACATAATTATGAATTAGTCACATAGCATGAAGATTTTATATGTGATGAGAGTGAAAACCTCTATATCCATAATCCCACTGCCTCAGGAAGAACATACTCCTGTCCGTCTGTTTGTACTTCCCCTCTACCTAAAACTGGATGCTTCAGGAGCCCCACAAAAAACTGGGTGCTTCTGAAACCTTACAAATGTCTGGGGTGCTCCCCCCCAAATCCAGCTCTGATTGTCAACAGTTAATGTGAATATAGTCCCTATTAAACCATAGTATAATACTGAAATAAAGCCCTAGCCGCCCCGCTCTCCGTTTGTGCTGACATTATCAAGTGCACTGCAGCGTCACCGCTTTTATTTTTTGGAACTAATGACCCAGCACAAAGAAGAGAGAACCCACTGGGCAGAAATTATGGGGTCCATAAAAAATGTGTTAAAGGCAAGCGGATAAGTAAAAAACAAAAGATAAGGAGAATAGTAAGAGAGTGCCACACACTGCTTATTAAAGCCGGTCGGAATTTATTGTCCTGTGCACAATAAGGCACGGGGTTAGCTACTTGCCCTTTCCCATCCTTCACCCCTTAGTTACAGATGTTGTGCGGAGGAAGCCTCCATAGATTCCTAGATTTCATTAGCAATCTGGATTGGCTGCTGATTGGCTCCCTGTATTATTCTGGGTATTATTCTGTGTTGTATGGATTCCTTGGCAGCAGATTTTAGCCATGAAACTCTAGACTGGGCACTGTGTGCGTGGGATTTAATACTGTAAGTATTGATGCATTTGCTGAACACAATTAGCATTTGCACAGGATTTAATAACTGGAGAGGCACCTGCAATAAAGATTGTGCCTCTACCATTGCACCTTTTTTGGCTTGCAGCAGTGTCCCTTATCCGAGTCCAATTAAAAGAGATAATTCTAATTTTTTTTTCTAAAATGATTTCCTTTTTCTCTGTAGTAATAACATTATGGTAATTAAGCTGCATGAATGCAAATTGGTGTCAAAACAATCCTATTTTAGGTTTAAATTTTCTTTAGCAGACTTAAGGTATGGAGATCCAAATAATGGAAAGATCCCTTATCTGCAAACCTCCAGGTCCTAAGAATTCTGGATAATAGATCATATAGAGGGACTGTGTTCTTACTCATTGTTGTGTTTCTGTTGAGGCCATAGGTGACTATGCCTAGAACCTGCACTGGAGTGTTGGCCTGGAAGTTCTGGAGCGTATTATTTGTACCTGGATAGAGAACTGGCTAAAAGATAGACTACAAAGAGTGGTGGTAAATGGAACATTTTCTAATTGGACCAGTCTTGTTAGTGGAGTACCGCAGGGCTCTGTACTAGGTCCCTTGCTTTTCAACTTGTTTATTAATGACCTGGAGGTGGGCATTGAAAGTACTGTTTCTATTTTTGCAGATGATACTAAATTGTGCAGAACTATAGGTTCCATGCAGGATGCTGCCACTTTGCACAGTGATTTGTCTAAGTTGGGAAACTGGGCAGCAAACTGGAAAATGAGGTTCAACGTTGATAAATGCAGGTTATACACTTTGGTAAAAATAATATAAATGCAAGTTATACACTAAATGGCAGTGTGTTGGGAGTTTCCTTAATGAGAAGGATCTTGGGGTTTTTGTAGATAACAAGTTGTCTAATTCTGGGCAGTGTCATTCTGTGGCTACTAAAGCAAATAAAGTTCTGTCTTGCATAAAAAAGGGCATTGACTCAAGGGATGAAAACATAATTCTGCCTCTTTATAGGTCCCTGGTGAGGCCTCATCTGGAGTATGCAGTGCAGTTTTGGACTCCAGTCCTTAAGAGGGAGATAAATGAGCTGGAGAGAGTGCAGAGACGTGCAACTAAATTGGTTAGAGGGATGGAAGACTTAAATTATGAGGGGAGACTGTCAAGGTTGGGGTTGCGAGGGGACATGATTACACTTTACAAGTACATTAGAGGACATTATAGACAAATAGCAGGGGACCTTTTTACCCATAAAGTGGATCACCGTACCAGAGGCCTCCCCTTCAGACTAGAAAAAATAACTTTAATTTGAAGCAATGTAGGGGGTTCTTCACAGTCAGGACAGTGAGGTTGTGGAATGCACTGCCGGTGATGTTGTTATGGCTGATTCTGTTAATGACTATAAAGGCCCCCATACATTGGCCGATAAAAGCTGCCAACAGACCAAGTCGGCAGCTTATCGTCCCGCGTGTAGAGCCCGCAACGGGCTTTCCAGATATGCCGATATGTGGCTGAAAGTCGGCCAGATGCCGATCGGGCAGGTTAGAAAATCCCGTCGGATAGGGGGCGCATCTTTTCGTTGATGCGGTCCCGCAATCCGACCACCCGTTTGACCGCCGTTCTGATCCGATCGCTGGGCCCTGGAGCCCTAATGCCTTTCCGCCCGCAAGAATACGAATCACCGGCGGGATGGCATACAAATCGCTTTGGATTTCTGAAGTCGCCCAATGTTTCCTCTTGAAGCAACTTCGGAAATGTATGCCATCTCGCTGGCGATTCTTATTCTTGCCGACGGGAAGGCATTTGGGGAGATTAGTCGCTGGAAGAAGAGAAGATTTGACGTTGGACAACTAATCTCCCCTGGATCTTCACGTGTGCCACCACCCTAATGCAGACAGGCTGTTATCGGTTCACTATCTTTCTTTCACACACACAGAGACTAGCTTCCCAGTCTCTTCCCACTATTCCCAAGGCTGCAACATTCTGGGCACTGGGCGACTAATCTCCCCCGAATCTTCACATGTGCCACCACCCTTACTGTGATATAACACTAAGTATCGCTGTACTTACTGCCTAAATCAGGTTATAAGGAGCCCTTTACTTTGCACCCGCCAGCACCATAACACAAATAAGCTCGAAGTGAGAATTTAAGGGGTGCAATTTTTAACTCCTTAGTACGCGTGCACCTGCGTCTGGTCAGTTGCAAAATGCACAAAATGGACAAGATTCAGTCTTGCTTGTTGCACATTGCAACTTTCTGTTCCATCATAAATCCTCTTACTGTTTACATTCAGCAGGCACACATATAAAAAAAAGAGAGTAAATGACTGGTATTACGGTTTACTAAGCAGCACAGCGGCTGCAGGGTTATATTTCTCTATTAAGACGACCATAATCCTTGTTTAAATGTACCCATTGCAGAAGGTTGGTGTGTGTGCTTCAGATTGCTTTACACCAGCCCCCAATATTCCCATTACTATGGCATACTGTATATAAGGAATCAGTAGTGCCACCGTATCACCACTGTACATTCTTAACCCTTTAATTACCAGTGACATATAGCCCAGTGCCAGCAACACAAATTTTGGTGAAAGCAGCATTATAATATTTAAGCAGGGAAACATATATAAAGGGAAAGTAATAATGATGATTTACTCTCTGCTCGCTCCAGGGGCTGGTTAGACATCTTGTTAGCACCATCCCCCAGCCATATTAATTGTGAGTGAATGGGGCAGGCATTTTATCTAATGGGAGGCTAAAAACAGAAACAGATTATGGTGGCGATGGTGGGGGGGAGAGGGGGGGATACAGCCTGCAGCCTGTTATTGTGTCACCTGGACTACATGAAATAATACAGATTTCCCTTGCATTAAAAAGCTTTGTAAATTGAACATGGAAATGATTTGGTCTCCCTGATGTTTTAAACCAGCGAATAGCAATTAACCAGGTGCTGCATGTACTGAGGGAAGTGCAATTCACTAGTGGTGGGGGTTAGGTGCACCCCAAATAGTTGTTTACTTTTTATCCTGGTCTGATGCTGCTGTTCTTTAAAAAGCACTGGCCAGGGGCACTTTACTGAGCACTACATCTTTAAGCTTTCTTTGCCGCTATCCAGGACCTGCACTTGCCCAGTATAATAGAATTTACCACCTAACTGGACCCACCAGCAAACTGCAATTTCCTTGTCCCCCCTCTGCAGAGCTATGGGCCCATGGGTGTCTCCATTCATTAAAGGCGTTTATGCTCCTTGCATCTCCGTATAGTTGCAGTAAGCACCATTTTGTCCATTCCACCTCTGCTGCTGACTTGCACGCCAGTGTCCCTATTGACTTTGTGCAGTGGAGAATAGAAGAAGCAGTGTAGTCACTTTAACCCTCCAAACATTTGCGCCCGCTGCCTGTTCAGGGAGACGTGCATGCTAGTGGGTTGCGCATGCAAGTGTAAAGGGCAGCAAGATCGTTGTATGCGCCAGGGCCCCTCTGAATTTTTTTTGCCAGGGTGGGGGTGGTGGCTTGTTAAGTTCATGACTATGGAGTTACTTCCCCCTGTAAAGGAGAAGGAAAGTCGTTTTCCACTTGGAGGTGCCAAATGTTAGGCACCCCCAAGTAGGGTTGCCACATTTTATGATATAAATACCGCCTTCTTATACTTTTCTGTTTTTCCCTATTAATGACACTGGCATCTAGAATTTTTTCAGGTTTTTACAGGTCAGGCCGGTAAAATACTGGCCAGATGGCAACCCTACCCCCAAGTGATTGTATTTACTTACTTGATACCCTAGGCCGTGCTCCTATCAGCAGAAAATTACACCGGTCCAGGGGGTTCTTCCAGCGAGCACCACGGAAAGATCCTCTTCCTTCTTTTTTCTTCTCGTGGCATCGCCTGTACAGTAGAGCGAAAAGATGACTTTTAACGAAAAAGCCATCTATTTCATTCTACTGCGCATGCGTCTGCCCCGGGAAATTTGAAGAAAGAAGAAGCCAGAAGAAGATCGCTTCATGGTATATCTGGAATAGCTGGAATATCCCCGGGTCGGTGCAGTTTTCTGCAGATAGGAGCGTCAGCCCGGGGTTTCAGGTGAGTAAATACCGAACATTTGGTACCACCAAGTGGAAAACCATTTTCCTTCTCCTTTAACATGGCATAATTCCAGGGTTTCCATAGTGAGTTGCCTCACTAGGTGCAACAGACTTGCGCCGAAAGATTTGCGTACAAACAATTCTTTTAATAAGAATTATGGGGAGAAAAAGCTGCAATGCGTACTGGGCCAGTAGCACACCAGGAAAAAACTCTAGGCCTCAGTCTGCTCCCTAACATGAACTTGTGCCACAAATAAAAGTAATGCAATGCGCATGCATGTGGCAGGGGGTGGTGTGAGATACAACAACACTTGGCAGATGTGCAAATAGGGTGGGAGCCCAAGGGGTGGCAGCCCTTGTGGACACCCCAGTACAACACTGATTATGGGTAAAAACAAATTTGGTTTAAGGTAGTGATGTAAAACCCGACCCATACCTAACGCGCCCCCGGTTCCTTTTATAGACGTGTGCTGCCCCGCTGATGATGTCACACAACGGGGCGGGGCAATACGGCGCACATTTATAAAGAAAGGAAGTTGGAACCCGGCAGACCGGAAGTGCAAGATGGTGGGTGGGGAGAGCAGGAACAAGAGCTGAACCCGGACCCGCCTGACACCCGCAACCGGAGGTGCGAGGTCTCCCAAACCCGCAAGTATCGGGCTGGCCCGCACATCACTAGTTTAAGGCATCTGGTCAGAATTCTTGTATTAGATGTAGGGTTGCCACCTTTTAAAATAAACTTTACCGGCAGGTGGAGGGGCGGTCTTAAAGGGGCGGGGCCGTGGCAATATAGGGGGCGAGGCGTGCCATTGGCCGGCCGGATCGTGATGACAAAGGGGGCAGAGCCAAACGCGCGAATTTGGCAAGAAGCCCAGGAAAAAAGGTACGTTTGGAGCAGGCTGGGGGCAGGCCACGGGCTTTTTTGAAGTGTATTACAAATTTACCGGCAGCTACATTGCTGGTAAATTTGTAATACCGGCCCCGGCCTTGGCTGGTGTTTTACCGACTAGGCCGGTAAAATACCGGCCGGGTGGCAACACTAATTAGATCCTGAGACAGGCAGTGAGCTGCTGCCCTAATTATCTCTGACCCAATATAAATTATAGAAGAAGAGCCGGCACCATTAAAAGGGCACTGCCCCCCTCCCCGCACAGAGGTAGTCTCTGTATTTGAGTGCATAGTAATTGCCAGGAGCTAATGTTTGCAAGGGGACGGGCAGACGTGAAACAAGGGACTAATTCCCTCCCCTATTATCTGATTGAGGCTTTGATGTTCAGGGAAGTTGAAATTAGCGGCTCGTGGATGTGGCTCCTTTCTACTTTCATGGTGACAACTTTCTTCCCCGGCACCTTCATCACAGGAACCTCTCCTTTCTGTACTTCTGCTGTCATTCCGCTATCTAATTACTTCGCTTTAGCCTGACACCGCTGTTCCTCATCTGCGGGTACGGCCTTTCCTCCAAATAATTCAGCAGCCAAAATGCATTGCCTTCATTTAGAATCTGAGCAGCCTGCCGGGGAAACGTGGCACTAATAATATCTTCCTAATAACGGTAATGTAGGTCTCCCGCAGAGCCGTCTATCCTGGCTGATATAAGCACTGAATTGTACACTTTATTATCCTGTATTTATATAGTCCTGACATATCCTGCAGCATTCCACAGAGATCATTGCACATCATTCATATCTGCCCCAGCAGAGCTTGCAATCTATGGTCCCTAGCTGGAATCAAACTAAGGACGCAATGGCAGAATGTCACGAGATAGAGAGGTCAATTTATCCGTAAATATTGTATTATACTGTATATCATGTTTTACAGCTCAGAGAAAATGACAGCAATGTGAAGAAACACTGTTGCTTTGTCAGGATTCGGTGAGGGCTGCGTGTAAGTATCAAGCTTTATAGGAACTGAGGTTTTCGCTCACAAAGATCTGTAGAAACAGCAGATAATCTAGCTTTTGATTGGCTGGAGATGTAAACCAGGGCAAAGGCTAATTCTAGGGGCAATGCTTAAAGGGGTGTTTCCCCTAAGTTACTTTTATTATGTTATAGGATGCATAATTCTAAGCAACTTTTCAACGGGTCTTCATTTTTTATTTATAGTTTTCAGTTATTTGCCTTTCTTCTGATCCTTTCCAATTTTCATATCGGGGTCACTGACCCCATCCAAAAATCAAATGCTCTAAAAAGCTACATATTTATTGTAACTGCTACTTTTGATTATTCATCTTTCTTTCCAGGCCCTCTCCTTTTCATATCCCGGTGCGTGGTTGCTAGGATATTTTGGACCCTAGCAACCAGATTGCTGCAATTGCAAACTGGAGAGCTGCTGAATAAAAAGCGAAATAACTCAAAAAAGCACAAACAATAAAATAATGAAAACCAATTGCAAATGGCCTCAGAATACCACTCTGTACAAGGTGAAAACCCCCTTTAAATCTGAATATTTAACCTTCAGCAGGGCTTCCACTGTCATCTAGAAGGGGAAATGTCAACCCAGCTAGCCTTTAGGCTGGACCCATAGCCACTGCTGTGGAGGGCAGCCCCACGGTTTGGGAAGCACTGGTTTAAATACTGCCACAAATACAATGTGTCTTCTGTTGTGCCCTTTAATTTCTAAGCAGAGCTGCAGAACAAAACAGCACAATTGTAATGATCCCTGCAGCCTGGGACATCTGTATGATCAGGGCAGGAAACCTGTTTTTGTTGGTAAATCATTTCCCTGATCTGCATTCTGGTTCAGCTGACAGGTAACTCCTCACTTGCACAAAACAGATAGTTAAGTGTGTGATCCAGGCAGCGCTGCATACAGCTTGGGAACAGTAACTGAGAGGGGAATGACAGCAAAGGACCCCAGTCCCCTTGTCAGCTCTCATTAAACAACTGGAAGAGTGTTTGCAACCTCCTGCCATCACTGTGTCAGCACCAGCTGGAAGGTTTTCTGTCTGTCTCATGTGGAAGCACCTTCACTCTCTCTCAGGGTACTCTGAGTATCACTCATGAATTATAAGGGATAATGTACCCCCTACTGTAAATGATAAGGATATTAGAAGTCACTGAGGGGTTCTGTGACCATATAAAGACACAAGGCTGCAGGCTGAGTTATACAGGGAACTCTGAGTATCACTCATGTATTATAAGGGATAATGTACCCCCTACTGTAAATTATAAGGATATTAGAAGTCACTGAGGGTTTGTTCTGTGACCATATAAAGGCAGCAGGCTGAGTTATACAGGGAACTGCCCTTGTTTTTTACAAATAGATAATGTCTAATATTTGTCAGTGGTGTTGTTTTGCCTTTATCTACTTCAGTACAACTACTTCAGTCATAAGGTCTCATTTGGTGGAACTGAGTCTTTTTTTCCCACCTCAACTACTATACAGTCTGCAAGGCAGCAAAAGCCAATGAAAGTAAAAATATTAAAAACCCCAATGTCAAAATCAGCCGTTCATTTACCTTTTACCAGCACTAGTCTGGTATTTTTAGTTTGATCAATGGGGCTTGAAAGAACGTTGCCAAGATTTCTGAAATGATACATTGAAGGATATTTGCTACATTAGTCACAGCGTTGCGCTGAACATGAGTACTGGATACACTTCCATTGCTGCGTCATACCAATATCTTATTTATGCCCCTAGTTATAGTTATAGAAATAAATAGCTCTAAATATAATCTACTATGTAAAATCGACTGGCACTGTGGGCTAAAGGTGCTCTTTGTTTATACAGGTATGGGATCTGTTATCCAGAACGCTAGGGACCTGGGTTTTCCAGATAACAGATTTTTCCATTATTTGGATCATCATACGTTGTCTGCTAGAAAATCATATAAATATTAAATAATCAAAATAAATCTGCACGCACTCCTGCAACCATGGCCATGGAGGTTAAAAATGTAACTTTATTCCATATTAGTTAAAAGGTATGCGTCCTAATGCGTTTCGTATCGACAGATACGTAATCATAGGCACTATTCATCATAGGCATAGTGCCTATGATTACGTATCTGTCGATACGAAACCCGTTAGGACGCATACCTTTTAACTAATATGGAATAAAGTTACATTTTTAACCTCCATGGCCATGGTTGCAGGAGTGCGTGCAGATTTATTTTGAAGATTGATATTGCCTAAGCTACGGGTTCGGGGCACGGCACCCGGACCATTCGGCTAACTCGGTGAGTGAAAAGCTCTTTGGCTGTTTTCTACTACCTAAAGTAATTGGAGTGACGGGCCTGGGGTTTGGACACCCAGGTCAGATATTTCTGCTTGGTAAGGATTGCCCAGTGGTTTATATCGATACATAATTTGAGCTATTATTAGGGATTTTACCCGCAAAGTTTAAAAGTGGTCTTGCTCTACGTATATAAAATAATTAGTCTAGAAGAGATTGTAGCCGGCATTTTCTTTTTGTTCATATGGATAAATATTAAATAAACCCAATAGGCTGGTTTTAGGGATTCCAGTAGGGATTAATTATATCTTAGTTGGGATCAAGTACAAGCTACTGTTTTATTATTACAGAGAAAAAGAAAATCATTTTTTAAGATTTTACATATTTGGACAAAATAGAGTCTATGGGGCAAATTTACTAACCTCTGAAAATACGTCAACGACGACTTCGCTCACAGAGCAACACTTCGCCAGGCATAGATTCGCCAGGACAACGCTAATTCACTAAAATCCGTAGTTGCGTCTAGGGAGCCGAAGGCTGGCGAAGTTGCGCTAGCGTTACTGCACCAAGCGAAGTGTATAGCTTATGTGCCATATATTAGGAAATGTAGGGGGAAGCCGGTTACCCCAAAAAAAATTACGCTCTTTTTCAGCCTATCACCCTGAAAAAGGAAAAGACGGCAGCGTTTTTTGGAACTTTAAACTATTTTTTTAGGAACTTCTATCTACTCTGTTGCACTTCGCCTGGTCTAAGGTTGCGAAAGCAAGTCTGGCGCAAGAGGTAACGTTCAGTAAAATCCGCATCTTAGTGAATTTGCGTAGTTACACCCTTTCGCCGGAACGCAAAGTCGGCAGGCGTTAGGGAGCGAAGTGCTGCTAGAGTCTATCTCCTTCGCTAGCGAAGTTACGCCAGTGACCGTTAGTAAATTGGCAAATTACCGAAATGATGAATTTTGGCGTTAGTCACTTCGCCCTTTAGTAAATTTCCTGTTATTCTGAGCTTTCTGGATAACGGTTTTCCGGATCTCATACCTGTATGCAAACTGTCAGTGTTTAAAATATAGGAGCTCAGAAATAATTTCTCGAAGCAAACCAAAAATTCATTTATCAGGATTTGGAAAATTTGAGACCAATTAAAAAAAGAAAGGAAGTTTAAAATAAAGCAGATACTCCCAGATGGCCTCGGATTGTGACCATGTGTTTCATGTACAAGACCAATTAGGATGGTGACAGATGATATGGAACCTTGCCATTGGCTGCTTTGCCCTAATTTCCTTTTAAAAGGGATAATGTCATGGTATAATCATAAAGAAGTGCCATGTGCTGTTTCATCACACATACAGATTTCCTATTTCATCTATTTATTTGAACAGTTGGGTTGTTTCGTTTACAAGCTACTGTTTTTTTATTACAGAGAAAAAGGAAATATTTTTTTAAAATGTGTATAAAGCTGAGTGAACTTTCCGTAATTGGGAGCTTTCTAGATAACGTGTTTCCGGATCCATACCTGTACCTTGTACTTGATCCCAACTAAGATATAATTAATCCTTATTGGAAGCAAAACCAGCCTATTGGGTTTATTTAATGTTTACATGATTTTCTAGTAGACTTAAAGGAATACTGTCATGGGAAAAAAAATTTTTCCAAAATGAATCAGTTAATATTGCTGCTCCAGCAGAATTCTGCACTGAAATCCATTTCTCAAATGAGTAAACAGATTTTTTTTATATTCAATTTTAAAATCTGACATGGGGCTAGACATTTTGTCAATTTCCTAGCTGCCCCTGGTCATGTGACTTGTGCCTGCACTTTAGGAGAGAAATGCTTTCTGGCAGGCTGCTGTTTTTCCTTCTGAATGTGTCTAAGTGGGACATGGGTTTTTACTATTGAGTGTTGTTCTTAGATCTACCAGGCAGCTGTTATCTTGTGTTAGGGAGCTGCAATCTGGTTACCTTCCCATTGTTCTTTTGTTTGGCTGCTGGGGGGAAAGGGGGGGGTCAGATATCACTCTAACTTGCAGTACAGCAGTAAAGAGTGATTGAAGTTTATCAGAGCACAAGTCACATGACTTGGGGCAGCTGGGAAATTGATAATATGTCTAGCCCCATGTCAGATTTCAAAATTGAATATAAAAAAATCTGTTTGCTCTTTTGAGAAGGATTTCAGTGCAGAATTCTGCTGGAGCAGCACTATTAACTGATTCATTTTGAAAAAAACATTTTTTCCCATTACAGTATCCCTTTAAGGTATGGAGATGCAAATTACGGAAAGATCCATTTTTGGGAAAACTCCAGGTCCCAAGCTTTCTGGATAACAGGTCCTATACCTTTATTTAGAATATAATTCAAGACAGGTGCAGTATTTGTTGCCAGAAAGTCAGATGAATAACAAGAGACACCTCGTGTACTAGTAGGAAGTGACATTAATAACATACAGTTGGTTGAAATATCTTAAACCTTTCCACAATGTATTTTACATAATAGGAAACACTTATTATTTGAGGGGAGGCATGCCCAGCCACATTATAAGGATCACTGGGGACACACAGCTCTTTTACTGCTGTACATGTTACACCCTGTGCTCCAGTGCATGGGCACGGGTTCTCGAGGGTGGGTGTGAGGATCCTGCACCCTAGGGGCTCCCAAGGAGGAAATCCGGACCTCCAGACAAAAGAGACATTTTCTTTGTCAACAGAGGTGTTGAGTTCCATGGGTGAAGCCTTTGTACTCTGCGGTCATACAGTCTGAGTTTTTGGTAAATATGTTCTGACACCCACTTTTGGAAAGAGTAGTCAACTATTCTGAATTATCCGTATTTGTAAATAATCATTCTTACTGTGGAATGGACCTCCGGGTGTTTACAAATTGTCCTACAAACCTTCTCAGAATGATTGGCAGCAGCTAGGGTTGCCGGTATTTTACCAGCCTGGCCGGTAAAAATGATGGTTGATCTCAATGTCATTAATAGGGAAAAAAGATAAATATACAGGAAGGCCGGTATTTTTTTCCAGCAAAGGTGGAACCCTATTGCCACCTGGCCAGTGTTTTACACTATTAGCATTAAATATGTTGCTTGGTGACAATGTTATTAATAGGGAAAAACCATAAAAATATAGGATGGACGGTACTTTTTTTTTACAGAAAAGGTGTGAACCGTAGCAGCAACCGTTGCCTCTCTGTGATCATTCCAGGTGTCTAGCACTTTTCTGGACAAAATTCCATTTATCTAATGTTTATCAATTGTTAGATACTGAATATCTCAATATTTGAAACTACAGATATATAACAAGGTATACTTTTATTGTACTTTTTTTCACTGTACAAATAACCAGACCATTGGGACTCATTTCCATTGTTCTCTTGTCCCGCTGTTTCCAACCATCCGAGATTACACAATTCAGCGAAGGAAAACAACTTCCCCTAGACCCCCGAGTCCCATAGCTTAGAGCAGTAATGGGGCTTCACACTAAGAACATTAAAAGATCATCGTTCACGATGTCCGCTTCTCATTTGCTCAGCCAGCGGTGTTAGAAGAGCAACTGCTACACAAATATCCAGGGGTGACGAATGCGAAAGCACTTGAATTATCCGGCTGCTCCTACGCATACAAATAACTGACAACTCAGTCAAACCATTGTTCTCGGGGAAATCGGCAACATGTCACAGTTTATCAGTGATCAAATGCAAAGGCATGAATATGTAGGAGTGTGCTGCTGTGGTGCAGCATGTTGGGCTAAATTGTCATTTATTGAGACAGAATTGTTTCTTCGCCCGAGGGGACTGTGCTACACATTTTGGTATTGGGGCTAGATTGGAGATAGATGGTTCTCTTTTATCATTGCTACTTTTGAACATGGGAAAGTTGTGCATGCGTGCAGGGATGGGGAGGGGGGAAGAGAAGGTCTAGTAATGATAGCAAGAAGTGTATATTGCTTGGTGGGATGGAATGCTGGCCAAAGCCTGTTCATAATTTGGAAGGGAGCTGGCCAAAAATGTTTTCTGGCGGTCCAACTTATTGAATGTATGCCCCGGCTTGAGAGAGAGAATTTAGACCATTTTGGTGGGGCTTCCTAAACTGGTTGTTGCTGGCTAGCAAGCCTACGGGGCTCCAGTTCTGGGTGGGCAAATGTTGCCTTTCTCCTTCTGCTTGGTCCCCTCTCTTCCTTGTTCCTCTAGTCTTCAGAACTTTATGGCACAGTCTCCAGAGGGGGCCAACAAGTCCTGGGAGGTATGCCACTATGTGGGGCGCTTATGGTCCCAACTGTTTTAGCAGTCAACCTTAGGACAGGAATGTGTTTGTAACTATGATTGGAATATCTGTAGGTCAAGAGAATGGATGGATATTATGCAGCTCCATGGGTTTCTTTCCATCCATAAAGAATGCCCAAACGGTTTCCTTCTAGTTCTGCCTTAAGTTCTACCATTTAATAAGAGTTGTATCAGCGCCACAGTTGGGCATTCCTATATCAGGAAAAAGTCAGGTGTTGTGCAATTCAAAATGTGCCTTGTGCCATTCTTTGCTCTTTGCTCGGGCACCCATGGGAGCCCTGTAAGTATCACTTTCCTTGGGGTGCCACTGCCTTGAGCCACCAATGGGCATGACATTTACAAGGCAACAGCGTATAACAATTGTGATAATGTGTGTTGAGGAGACTGATTCTACTGTGACTGTCTTTCACTATATATAACATAAATCATTTATATTCAGCATCTAACTTGCCTGTTGACTTTTCACTTATATTTTTTAGAAGTATTAAATTATGTAGACCAAGGACTTGTACTTTATCTTCTGTACATTACAAGGTTCGGAGCCTGTTGTTAATAATATAGATGTTTTGTGGTATCTAGCCTTGAAATCATTCTTACGTAGGGAATAATGTTTAAAGCAAGAAGTCCTTGAAAAGAAGCTGTAAGGTTTTTATGTAAAACTGTTGGATACATCAACTTCAATACCCTTGGAAATAATGTTCCAGGTAATACAGTAGGTACTTGTAGATATATTTTTATATTTATTTAATATTATCTTGTATAGTCCTGCTACACTTACAGTAGTTTATGTTGGATGCAATATAAAGAGCCAAGGTTCTGTCTTGATTTCTCAAGGTGGCTAACCTTGTAGAGGTGTTGGACCCCTTATCCAGATTCCTGACATCTAGAATACACCAGCAGGCCAGGAAGCCTGCGACCTGCTCCCAAATGTATATTTTTTTAAAGGTTATCTTTTATTACTTTCAAAACAAACAAACAATAATAACAAAAAACAGAAAGAAAATGTTACGTTTCTGGGTCACATGTGCAATTGGACAGATTACATAGCTCTGTTTGTATCCCTTACAGCCGATAGAATTCCGTCACCTGTTTCTTTAGTAGGGTGCTTTATATTAATGGCATCATTGCCCTGTATTAACACAGCAAAGCAGTTGTTAACAAGATTGTTCCTCTATCCAGTTATCTAGATCATAGTGGTCACACCAGGGCCCCCAAACCTTATTGAATTTGGTGTGAGATCCTCTATTTCATATGTTAGTTTGTGCAGTGGGAACACTTTGTTGACTAGTCGCTTCCAGGTCTTCAGCATAGGAGGTGTGGTGCCCATCCATTACATAGCTACAGTTTTCTTGGCATAGAAAAGTAGTAGTCTAAGTAGTGGTCTAAAGTGTTTCAGCGGGATTATGCCATCGGAACGCCCAGGAGTAGGGTTGCCACCTTTTCTGGAAAAAAATACTGGCCTATATATTTAGATTTTTTCCCTATTAATAACATTGGGATCAACCATCATTTTTACCGGACAGGCCGCTAAAATACTGGCCAGGTGGCAACCCTACCCAGGAGGCATGTTACTGGAGCAACCACTTTGGGAAAGGCAAAGTTGTTTGCCAGGTATTCTATCACTAGGATTGGGGACAAGACCAAATCATGTGAAAGAAGTCGGCTGAGGCAGTACCACATCTAGGGCAGGAGGACCTGCTCCCAAATTTAGTTTGTTGGATTTGGGAGTAACTTGCTAGATTCCCCTACCATTGCTCCTGTCTTTTGATGTAGAACTGAAGGCTTCCTGGCTACAGTGCAACACCATACACTGTTGTACCTGTTAAGCCCTGTATTTATGGCCTCCTACTTGCACCTCTCAGAACATGAACCCAGCCAATCCCATCAGGATACATCATACTCTATTCTTGATGCTACTGTTTTTAAAGGAACAGATATTCGAGTAGAGCAAGCAGGCCACTAATGAGGGTTTGCAGTAGAGATGCACCGAATCCACTATTTTGGATTCGGCCGAACCCCTAAATCCTTTGGAAAGATTCGGCCAAATACCAAACAGAATCCGAACCCTAATTTGCATATGCAAATTAGGGGTGGGAAGGGGAAAACATTATTTACTTCCTTGTTTTTTGATGAAAAGTCACACGATTTCCCATATGCAAATTAAGATTCGGCTGGGCAGAAGGATTCGGCTGGGCAGAAGGATTCGGCCGAATCCTGCTGAAAAAGGCAGAATCCTGGCCGAATCCCGAACCGAATCCTTGATTCGGTGCATCCCTAGTTTGCAGTTTGTGGTTAAGGAGGAGAAAAAGAGAGGCATCTGGACATGTTTTTGAAAGGCTTTAATTCTCCTTTAAATATTGTAGAATGATCTAAACTAAAGGTGGCCATACACGGGCCGATAAAAGCTGCCGACACACCGTGTCGGCAGCTTATTGGCCCGTGTATGGGGCCCTACGACGGGCTTCACCGATCGAGATCTCGATCAGATGGGACAGAAAATCCCGTCGGATCGCGGCCGCATCTATTCGTTGATGCGGTCCCGCGATCCGACCGCCTGTTTGGGCATCGTTAGGATCCGATCGTTGGGCCCTAGGGCCCACGATCGGATCAGCCCGATATTGCCCACCTCAAGGTGGGCATATCGGAGGGAGATCCGGTCGTTTGGCGACATCGCCAAATGAGCGGATCTCTCCATGTATGGCCACCTTTAGACCAAGGCTGTTCTTCGGGGTAATGCTCCCTTGCTGATTTATACCATTTATCTTTCCTCTACAAGCTATTCGAGCATGGAGCACATGGGCAGATATCTGGGTGCGATTTCTGTCTGTTTGATTCCAGTTTTGACCATTGCCTGTCTGACTATACTGAACTCTGCCAATCTTGACCCTTGCCTACCTGACTATTCTGAACACTACCGTTATTGACCCTTGCGTGCCTGACTGTTCATTGAACGCTGCGTGTACCAACCCCGGCCTGATTGACCTTGCTTAAACTCTGTATCGACCCCGGCCTGCCTGACTATCCTTTTCATCTATTCCTTGAACTGTTGTCTTCCGTCCAAAAGGCGGCTGCTACAGACGGAAGATTGAGCCGTGAACAGGGAGCTTAGCCCTTGTGCTAAATTTAGGAAGCCATACCTGATAACAGGCCAGTCACTTCCAGATTATTGATAGTGCTCCGTAGTCCATAGCACCAGAGAAAGTCATCAGAAAGTCTATATGTGTCGGCATATATCGGCATGCCAGCTGCTTGAAACTAGAAATGCTAGCGATTGTTGATAAAACCTAAAGCATTGGAATTCATTGGTTGTGTGTTGATTCTACTCCCTCGTATGAAAGAAAGTTTCTGTCTAGTGTAGTAGATGCAGACAGCCGACTGGGAATAGCAGGCAGAATCACTTATATATTGATGGGAATTTTTGTCATTGGGGTTAGAGTAAAGGTGACATAACCCCTGCCTTGGCGGTTACTTTAGTGATACCAGTTTATATGGTCGCTGAGCACCTGTTTCATGTCAAAAGTCTGACTACGCGGCTTCCATCCATCCACCCACCCCCCTTTACACTGCCCATGGTATCAGCTTTGCTTGCGTGTGTGTTTCCGTGGAAACCGCTTGCTTTCTTCATTCTCTCGCTCTGTCTCTCTGGCTCCGTGCCCCCCTACCCTTGTGCTGGTAAAAAACCTCAATGCCAAAGTTGAATGGCTTGTAAACATTCCTAATAGGAAAGGACTAGCCGGCTCCTATATAAGGCTGCTTTACTATGAGGGGGAAAGACAAAGAGAACGGCAATGGGAACCCTATGGGAAGTATCAGTATCTAAGAAATAGTGTGTTGTACAAAGTGTATCCACCAGTCATCATGGGTGTCAAAACAAAATAGTATGGACATGTGGGTGTCTGGTCAGTGGCAGGTAGACATATAGGGGCAAATTCACTACAACACTGCAATTCACTGCAACACTTCGCCAGGAATAAATTCGCCTGGACAACACTAATTCACGAAGGTACGAAGTTGCGCACAGGATAACGAACGCTGGCGAAGTTGCGCTAGCTAAAATACGCTCAGCACTTTGAAGTTACGCTAGCGTTGGCTAACTTGCATACGGCGTGCAGTTAAAGTACAATGGCCGTATATGCTGCAGCAAATACATTACACTACACAAGGCCAGGGAACCTTAATAAAATTATATAAAGTTGTTATAATGCCCTACACATGTACCCACAGTTTAGTTTAGGTGCCACATGTTATCAAATGTAGGGGCGAAGGAGGGTACTCCAAAAAAAAAAAAATTCGATCTTTTTCAGCCTATCATCCTGTAAAAAGGAAAAGACGCCAGTGTTTTTTGGGACTTCGAAAATTTTTCAACTTTTTTTTGAGGAACTCCTATCTACTCTATTGCACTTCGCCTGGTCTGAGGTGACAAAGGCAAGTCTGGCGATAGAGGTAACGGTCAATAAAATAAAAAACGTTGTGAATTTGCGTAGTAACGCTCTTTCGGCAGAGTGAAAATTCACCTGGCGTTAGAGTGCAAAGTTGCACAGAAGTCGATCTCCTTGGCAAAATTACGCCATAGTAAATCGGTGGTGTTGAAATTACGTCACGCAAGCGAATTTTCGCCGTTAGCCACTTCGCCCTTTAGTAAATTTCCCCCTTAGGGGCCGATTTACTAAAGGTCAAAAAAGTGAGTGTAATTTATAGCATGCCTTAAAAATTATATCACTTCTTATATTTTTTAGAATTAACGATCGATTCACTAAAAGTTCAATTGTGCAATGACAAATTGTGAAGTAATATTTTTATGTTCATTTTAGCTGAATTGTGTGCGCCTAAAGGTGGCCATAGACTTAAAGATCCGCTCGTTTGGCGACATCGCCAAACGAGCGGATCTTTCCCCGATATGCCACTAAACTGCGTGGCTATATCGGGGGTAATTCGAGCGTTCGGCCGTATGGCCGAACGATCGAATTACGATGCGCCAAGCGGCTCCGACGGGTCGGTCGGGTAAAAATCCAACCTTCCCGATCGATATCGTGGGCAGATATCGATCGGGATGACCCGTCGGAAGCCGCAATACACGGGCAGATAAGCTGTCAAATCGGTCCAAACGACCGATATCGGCAGCTTTATCTGCCCGTGTATGGCCACCTTAAGACATTCAGGATGCCACTGGCAGAGTAGAGATCTCTTTTTACAGTATTCTAGTCATTCCTTTCCCTGGGAAACTTAATATAATTCCATGACACAGAACGTAGTACATTCTGGATCTGCCCAAGGTATCATGAAAATGTGTTAGTGCCTGTAGGTAAGGCTCCAGTTCCTCATAAAGGTCTTTAATTGCTGCCCTACATCTCCTGACTACATCTTCCTCTATTAATCCATCTGATGTTGTTTAGTAACACCTACTCCTGGGAGGTGTTGAATTTCACAGTAATTATTTGGTGCTTTTATCACTTAAAAGATGTTAGTGAATAATGCGTTAGGACTAATTCTATTCTATAAGTATCGCAATGCGATTAGAATACCGCTGTGCAGAAATGTAGAATTAACGCTTGCGATATGTCTTATTAGCGCATGTGAATATACTTATGAATCGTTCCTTAAATAGCGTGTCTTAAATAACGCACAAAACTGTTTGTTAAGGAATAACAACCGTTTGTGAATTGGCCCAGTAGGGTTGCGCTGACATGTTCACCAATACAATTCAAATCTATAAATCGCCATGTTTTTATCTTTTGTTGGTACCTTTGTAAATAGGGTTAATAGCTATAGACTCAACCGCGCTCCCTTCATGAGATATCCCTCGCCCATACAGAACTCCTCAAATGCAAATGTCCAAAACCAAAAAAATTGAATTGGGAGGGCACACCTCCTCATAAAGTAAAAACCACAGTTCATTGAAACATTAAAAAAACAAGTGGCTGCAGCGTGATGGACACCTAACGCGTTTCAGGGAACATCCCTCAATCATAGGCCATTAAGGGGTGTTCCCTGAGACGCATCCATCACACTGCAGCCATTTGTTTTTTTAATGTTTCAATGAACTGTACTTTATGAGGACGCGTGCCCTCCCAGTTTTTTTTTATTTTTTATTTATTTTGACTTTTGTTAATAGCACTTGGAGGGATGCAGTTTTGCATGCATTTTGTACATGTAGTAGTAGTAGTAGTGTAGACTGCAGTGGCAGAACTACCAGGGGGATCTTAAGGTGCCCCAGGGATAATGTGGAGTTACCGTGAACCGTGGTAAGGAGGATGGCGTCTGTGCGGTGGTGCAGTGTAAGTTTGTGGAAAAGTAATTTGGTCACAAAATGTCCCTAGTTTCACATCAGTGACGTAATAGTTACATAGTTAAATTGGGTTGAAAAAAGACAAAGTCTATCAATTCCAACCCTTCCAAATGAAAACCCAGTATCCATACACACATCCCTCTCTACTTTTAATTAAATTCTATATACCCATACCTATACTAACTATAGAGTTTAGTATCAAAATAGCCTTTGATATTATGTCTGTCCAAAAAATCATCCAAGCCATTCTTATAGTCATTAACTGAATCAGCATCACAACATCACCCGGCAGTACAATGTTTGGCCACATTTAGTGGATACTGGGGAGGATCTAATTCAAGTCTGTTTGCTTTCTCTCATGGAGCAGCAGCTGTTATATCATGTTTTAGGGTCAGGGCACACAGGCAGATTTTGGGAGATTAGTCGCCAGTGACAAATCTCTTCTTCGGGGCGACTAATCTGCCTCCCTGCTAAAATGTAAATCGCTGGCAGGATGGCACTCAGAGCGATTCGTTTTTTGAAGTTGCCGTACGAGGAAACTTTGGGCGACTTTGGAAAACGAATCGCTCCAAGTGCCAATCGTCGGTTATTTAAATCTTAGCCACTGGGTAGGCAAGGGAGGCAGTTCGGGGAGATTAGTCGCCCTGAAGAAAAGGAGATATTTCTCCTAGATTGATGTGAGATCAGCCAATCGCTGGTCATCACATCATAGCCCCATTCTGTGACATCACTAGTCCACCCCCTGCTTAAACCGTGTGGCCTTAAAAGGTGGCATCCCTACTGAAAAGGACTAATTATGAGATTGAGATAAAAGCTTAGCAAAGCAAAGGAAACAAGCCTGCAGCTGTGTAATGTTGTGAGGACAGTTAAAACAAAATACAATTTCACCTTAATTAGAAGTGCATAAATGTAAAACACGTATTTCATTATGAAAGTGGCGAAATAGTAGGATATTTGCTCTTTTAGCTGCAGGGGTTGAAGAAAAGGCAGCACGTTCCTGGGAGAGGGGGGTGAAGTGGATAAATCTCCAAATACCTGTCACGTTGCGGAGCCAGAGGAAGATGTATGTGCCACCGGGCTGATTATAAACATTTACATTGTGTAAAGGCAGGATTTATATTCTCTGCCAGTCTGCTGCTCTGCCATATCCACTGGCTCATTTGTCATGTGCATCTCACTCCCAGCGCTGGAATTGGAGAGAAATTGCCGGGACACTGACATGGAAGCTGAGGAGCGGGGGAAATAAATGATCATATAATATACAAGAGCCATGAATATCCTGTAAATTATACACTTGTAAACGGTGCATAGTGATGTCATCGGTTATAAGTGGAGCTTAGTGATGTCATTTCTGTCACATGACTCACTGAAACTTGTTTATTATAATAAATAAAGTACCCCCAGTTGAAAAATATCAGGGTTCGGGATTCGGCTTTTTTTCAGCAGGTTTCGGATTCGGCCAAATCCTTCTGCCTGGCTGAACCAAAGCCGAATTCTATGCCTTGGAGGTGGGATTGGGACAGAGAAGGGGTGGGGATATGACATTATAGGGGTGGGTCTATTGTGACAGCCAAAGGGGAGGTAGAATCCAGAAAAAAGGAGGTTGATAGAAGTAATGGGCAGGATGAAGGGGCTGTAGGGAAACTGGGGGGGATCAGGGGTGGGCTGGAGGCAGAACAAATACAGTTTACAAATTTACCAGCAAGTACATAGTTGGTAAATTTGTAATACTGGCACCAACCCTGGCTGGTATGTTACTGGCCAGGCTGGTGAAATACCGACTGGAGGGCCATAGTTCCAGTGTATTTGCAGCCGCCCTCCAAGTTGCATCCTCACCATGCAGCGAAACGGACACAGTTGTGTTTTCAATCATATTCAGGGCTGCGTCACTTCTGGAGCATCGCATTTAAAATGGCATGACATTTACTGAAAATGCAGGAGCATGTTTGGATGCAAGTACAAAGGGGGTGGGCTTGTGATGTCTGGGGGCAGGTTGGTGATGTTAAGGACGTGCCGATGACATTTGGGGCAGGTCTGTGACGTTGTGGGTGGGGCTACCATGTCACATTTAGTGCGATTTGCCGGAATTTGCCTTGAGTTTCATCACACACAAAACGTGCAGCAGGTTTTGAACTGAACAGCCCCTTGAAAAACTGTCCAGTTCGAAATGGACAGAAGGCAACCCTATTCCCTTTAATGAGTTGCATCAATATGTGCTTAATATTGCATCAATTTTAGAGTGCTGGTGCTTGTGAGTGCGTTTTTGTATGTTTTTCTTGGTACTTGTGACTTTCTGCACTTTGTAGAAAAAAAGCAGCCCCCCTTATCTTGCTTTTTTGGCAGGGATTTCTGATATACGCTCGGGATGAGAGGGATTAGCTACACCAGTGATCCCCAACCAGTGGCTCGCGAGCAACAAATTTGTGCTCACCAACCCCTTGGATGTTGCTCCCAGTGGTCTCAAAACAGGTTCTTATTTTTGAATTCCTGACTTGGAGGCAAGTTTTAGTTGCATAAAAACCAGTTGTACTGCCAAACAGACCCTCCTGTAGGCCTTATGGGGGCTACCATATTGCCAATCACAGCCCTTATTTGGCACCTCCTGGAACTTTTTATATGCTTGTGTTGCTCCCCAACTCTTTTTACTCTTGCGTGTGGCTCATGGGTAAAAAAAAGCCTGGGAGCCTCCAAGCTACTCTATAATTAATCCACTTGGCTGTCGCAGATTGTAGAATCCATGGTTCTGATTATCTAAGTACCTGTCATTGGTTCTATGAATCTGTGCCAAACCAGCTATTGGTGTAGCAAACATATTGTAGCAAGATGAAAGGGTGGGTTTCCTTTAAACGGGAAGATTATGAATGGACTGTTATCGATAATCAGTTGGTCTTTATTATGGATGGTTGTTCAGGTTGAGTCTCCATGAGAATCTGGTGAAATATTGCATCTTCCTACAATAGATTTTAAATCAAGGTGAATAAATCATTCCAGTAGTGTAGTTTAGCTCAAAGATCTGACTCCCAGATTTAATTTGAGAAAAAGTTTAGGAAACATCTAGCACATTAAGGACCGAATTTATCTCAGTATTTCTAATAGCCGACTCCTAATTCCCGAATGGACCTTATTTATGAAGAAAAAAGCCAGAAAAAATAGGGTCAGGCAAAACTCCGAAAATTGTTCGGTGTTTTCCTCAAAAACTAAGTTTTTTTTTTTTTTTGCACCAAAACCCCAAAATCATTTGATATTGGTACGGACATCAGCGCAGAAACTGGGACCTTTCTCCATTGACTTATACAGGATCTCAAGAGCTTTTAGATGCCAGGCTTTCGGATTCGGAGTTTTTAGACCATCGGACTTTAATAAATATCGAAAAATTTGTATTTTTTTTCTTTTTGCGCCAAAACTACGAATTATTCGAGGCTCGGATGTTTGGAGCTTGATAAAGAACCCCCTAAGTATCCACACAAAATGGTATCTTAACTGGCCTTCAGTTTGTAACAGCTCCAAATTCCGTCATATATTTAACATACAAAGGTTAACTGTGAATGTATATTTAAATATAGAAATATAGCCCATAGGAACTAATCTATCATATGTCTCCCCCGCAGAGCAGTGGACGTAAGAGAGCCTGTGTAATAAGGCAGAGTAATCAAAGAGTGAGGGTTTTTTTTTAAAACAAATCTATGATGGTGAATCACCGGCAGTGAGATATTCTTGACATGTTGGTGAATCAGATCATTAAAATAGCACAGCAGAGTCGTACTAGTTCCTTTCATTACTCGCTGACTTTAAACTAAACGCTCTAAATATTTGCACTGATTCACAACCAAAAAAATAATATTTATTGTGTTTTTGTAATTTATCCCATATAATTAATGTCAGATACTGGGATGATATCCACTGAAATGACAGATAACGGAGCCTACTTGTAATGTAGAAGCTCTCTGTATAAGAGGCGTCTCCCGCACACTCAAATAGGATCCTTCTGATTGGCCGAGAGTCCCATTTTAGAATGGTCTGTTGGGTATAAAAAGAATTACACGTGGTATATCCACTTGAAGGGGTTCTTCAACTTTAAACTAACTTTTAGTATGATGAAGAGAGACAATTTGCAATTGGTTTTCATTTTTTTTATTATTTGTGGTTTTTGAGTTATTTAGCTTTTTATTCAGCAGCTCTCCAGTTTGCAATTTCAGCAATCTGGTTGCTAGTGTCCAAATTCCCCTAGCAACCATGCACTGATTTGAATAACTAGACTGGAATATGAATAGGAGAGGCCTGGATAGAAAGACGAGTAATACAAAATAGCAATAACATTTAAAAAAATTTTAAAATGGGGTCAGTGACCCCCATTTGAAAGCTGAAAAGAGTCAAAAGAAGAAGGCAAACCCCTTTAAAGAAAGGAGAACCACCCCTTTAAGGAGATGAAAGACGCCACGCTAGAAATTAATAAATAGAAACAAATCAATAAATAAACCCAATAGGCTGGTTTTACCTCCAATAAGAATTAATTATATCTTAGTCGGGATCAAGTACAAGCTACTGTTTTATTATTACAGAGAAAAAACATTTAAAAAAAATTCAATTATTTGGATAAATTAGAGCCCATGGGAAATAGCCTTTCCGTAATTCAGAGCTTTCTAAGTAAGGGGTTTCCGGATAACCGATCCTATACATAGACTGTATAGTACAGGTAAAGGATCCCTTATCCGGAAACCTGATATCCTGAAAGCTCCGCATTACGGAATGGCTGTCTCCCATAGACTCCATTTTATCCTAATAATCCAAATTTTTTAAAAATGATTTCCTTTTTCTCTGTTATAATAAAACAGTAACTTGTACTTGATCCCAACTAAGATATAATTAATCCTTACTGGAAGCAAAACCAGCTTATTGGGTTTATTTAATGTTTAAATGAATTTCTACTAGACTTAAGGCATAAAGACCCAAATTACAGAAAGATCCGTTATCCAGAAACCCCCAGGTTCCAAGCATTCTGGATAACAGGTCCCATACATGCAGTAAAATAAAGCCTAGTTTGTGGGCTTGCTCATTTAGTTTCAAGTATGTTACAGTATTCCCAGTGTTGCCCTTCCCCTATTGGTTTCTAGACTGTTCCTGGCCTCTGTTGATACTATTACTTGATCATTTGTGTTTTTAGTGTCCTTGGTGACTCCTTGATTAGTTCCCGAGTGTCCCTAACCTCAACAATTCTTTGACTCTCCGACATAAGTGGTTTCTTGGCTGTTATCTAACAGTGATGTGAAAAAACATTGGCAGGCCCCCTACCTTAACCCGACCCCTGAGAACCTGCACCCGACCCCAACCCACCGTGATCTCCTATTTATATACCTGCCCTCCACCCCACTTTGATGTCACGAAAGGGCAGCAAAATATATTGCTCATACCTAATCAGAAACATTGCAGACCTCTGTACTAATGATTTGCGGGTCGGGACCTGACCTCCCACCACACGAGCCCGACTTCCGGGTTCCTTTTATAGATCCGCGCATCCAGGCATCTTGCTGTTATCTTACATATAGAGATAATTATGTCATTTATTTCTTCATTATATGACACTGGAATCAAACATGGGGATAAAGGACAGACTTGTTCAGTGCTGGGAAACTCTGCTTTAAGCTTCCAACTCCAGTTGCAGGAACAAAGAACATGGAGCCAGATTGATACAGATCAGCTGGGATTCTCATTGGAGTATTTTTTTTTGCATTTTAATGCTGCCACGGGTCCTGGACAATTGGGGGAAAGTTTTTTTTATGCAATATTGCTTTAAGACTATAACCCTGATGTTGCTGGACTATAGCTCCTAGCATGCCTTAACCTTGATAGTATGTTAAAGTATGCTGGGATTTGTAGTCCAGCAACAGCTCAGTAACATGTGGTTGAGCAGTGCAGTACAGCAGGACTTATTGTCCCTTTAATGCATTAGGCCACTAATAACATTTGGCAGAAAGTTGGAGAGAGATTAAATATAGTTATAGACTCACCAAGACTCTGTAGATGAGTCCAACAGCTGCACGAAGAAGCTTGACCAGAAAGCCCTTTATATTGATGATTTATTAAAGTAAACCACAATGTAGCCTTTACCCAGCATCTTGTTATTTTCATGTCGTTTACAAACACAGTTCAGCACTTAAGGTGGAGATACTCAATCAATGTTTTTGCAGTGATTTTGCCATTGCATCAAGTTGCAGTGAACCATAAACAACATATTGGTTCACTATTCTTTAACCCCATGGAGGTTATTTATCAAAGTCCGAATTTATCTCAATACTTTCTGAAAAAAACTCAGAACAAATCCGCACGGTAGAGTCCTGCAGCGTTTTGGGTACCCGCGGGTTGTGGGTAGAAGTTCCGGGTGCGGGTATAGACGCAGGTCGGCGGTTTTGTGGATTGCGGGTCGGGCCACGGGTCTTCTCAATAGCGATTTTTACTCCTTTTTTCTGATCACGCCTACTTCCGATGATGTCACCAATGACAGCACTTCCTGATTCTTGATGGTCAGTGGGTAGTGGGTCTGGGTTGCGGATAAGGTACTTGCGGGTCGGCTTGCGGGTAAGAATGCGGGTCCGGGTTGCAGGTTGTGGGTACTGGTCGGGTTTTAAAAAATGGACCCGCGCAGGACTCTACCACACAGATTTTTTGGGCTTGTTTATTAATACACTTTCCTGAAAAAATTTTTTGCTGGAAAAAATCCGATTTTTGACTATTTTTTCAATTTTTCATCCGAAAACTCAGAATTTTGCTGGAAAACTCCGAAAACTCCAGTGTATTGCCAAAAACCCAGTGCACATCAAAAAAATCATTGGGACTTTTTGTCAGATTTTATAAAGAAAAAAAAAATCACACATTTTTCGTGATTTTTGCATTTGGAGTTTAGCAAATAACCCCCTATATGTCTTGATCTTAAAACTGCCCTTTAGGGGCATAAAGAAATTCCAGTAAACCATAGGGGGAGTTTATTTTGCAAATAGTTTTTATTTAGGTAATTAAAAATGTATTAGTGAATTCGTCAACCTAACGTTTTATTTTCTGCTGCAAACAACCCCCCTAGAAGGTTCACTTCCCCTTATTAAAAATAAGGTATCGTAAAGTAGAGAGTAGAGACAGGGAAAGAAGGTTGGGCTCTGGGAATCCTACAAATATCAGATGAGGAGGAGAGGATTGTGTGCAATAACAGCTAGAGGGAAGGTGATAAAAGAGAGGCAGAGTGTGTGCAAGAGGCAGGAGAGGAATAAAACAAGTCATTTTTATGGCTGATTTTAAATGAACCCTATCTGCGCCATTGCTTTTATGGGATTGCAGGGGAGGGAGATGGAAAAACTCACGGATGTAAAAGATCTGCTCTATCGATGTTCAGTGGAAGCGCTTGGCACCCCAGACGCCGAGGAGTTCAGTGATCTTTTATGCAGGTCATGGGACTCCAAAATTATCCATAGAATTTATAGCATGAATTGTGTTATGTTTTTTACAATATGATATCACATAGACTGTAATAGCAATTGTAGGAGCGACCGATCTCCGTATCTCCGTGTTTTGCTTTATGATTGTATTCTTTCTGGGAAGACGGGGGAGGTGCTTATGTGATGTCATAGAGTCACAGGTACCAGGAAATAATGCAAGGAATATCATGCTTTTCTTTTCTCAACTCCTCTTTATATTAGCCTTTTTACACTCCGAATATCAATCATTTTGACAGGGGCACCCCTGCTGAGTTACTGATTCAGTAGTGTCCCCTGACACTTCTCTGCTCGTTTCTGTTGCTCGTCTCTGCTCAGTTCTATAACTCATTGCGACGGGAGCCAGATAAGCATCAAGTGAAACTTTCTGGATGTCAGGAGTGAGATCTGGTGATGCTCCATTCCATGACTAGAGTTGCCACCTTTTATGGAAAAAAATAACATTGGCATCAAGCATCATTTTAACCGGCCAGGTGGCAACCCTAGTCATGACATCATAACAACATCAGCAGGTTGGAGGGTGACATCAGTGCCCCGCAGGTTGGTGCCAAATTTAAAATAAAGGGGGTAAGTGCCCAATTATAGGTCCTGCCTATTTCTTACTTGTCTGATCGATGACTTTGCTTTGTATTGACCAAGAGACTTCCAGTTCTACATGTCACTTTCTCCTTAGTCCTGACTATCCCCTTCCTGCAAGGCCCTGACATTGGACTAATAAAATTCACCTGTCCGGCCCTCCAGACTGAACTCCTGTTAAATAACTGATATTAGCAGTGGGAAACTGCTAATACAGGTATGGAATCTGTTATACAGAATGCTCGGGGCCTGGGGGTTTCTGGATAAGGGGTCTTTCCGTAATTTGGATCTTCATTAGTGATGGGCAAATTTCTCCCGTTGACAATTTTATACGCATTAAAGTCAATGGCCGCCTTTTATTGTCGTCACAAAATTTTTTTGACTTTGACAAATTTTCGATTCAATTTTGCAAATTTATTCACCGGCGGTGATTCATCGCCTCGAATTTGTGCCTGCCCAATAAATTCGCCCATTAATAATCTTCATGTCTCAAGTCTACTAGAAAATTATGTAAACATTAAATAAAGCCAATAGGCTGGTTTTGCTTCCAATAAGGATTAATTATATCTTAGTTTGGATGAAGTACAAATCAAGTACAAAGTACTGTTTTATTATTACAGAGAAAAAGGAAATCGTTTTAAACATTTTGGATTGTTTGATTATAATGGAGTCATGGGAGACAGCCTTTCCGTAATTCGGAGCTCTCTGGATAACAGGTTTCCGGATAATGGATCCCATACCTGTACTATTAAATCTAAAAGGGAAAAAAAACAACCAATGTAAAGTGCTTGGAAGAGCACTTCGGGTAAATGTGCATTAATATAGTCAATATAGAAGTTTTTTGAGTGGACAGGGCACTAACATAATATAAACCACAGTGCAGTATCTTCCTCAGCAGAAATATTGGTGCCTCCTTGGCTGCATATAAGCAATGGAGTGGCCATTCTGAGTCAAAGCAGAAGAAGCTCATGTACTAAGTTTTAGATAAATTGAAATGATCAGGAAGGGGGAATGATAAAACGTTTACATTCAGGATTTAGCAGCAGCACCACCAAATCCTATTTTCCGCTTTTTATATTTACGTTTGTAATTCAGCCCTCCGGTCATTGAATTATACCTCCTGTTCTTTTTGTTATGACCTCTCCAGTGAGCATCAATGCAAGTGCCTCGTATGGAACCCTACAGATCCCCTTTGCCTTGTGAATCACATCCAGGAGAAGAACCCATGCCCCTCCTTGGTTCTATTTCAGAGTTATAAGTCTGATGAATTGCAGATTGGATTGGGCAGTGGAAAGAGACCTGTTATTTATTTGTATCTGTTGCATTGGGAGGAGGAATAAATCTGTGTGCATGTTCCTGTAGGTGACAGACCTTCATTATTTACTTTTACCGCTGGGTCTGTTACAGTCATCGACATAAACAAGTGGCATATTTTTGGCTTTTACCGTGTCATTCATTGGTTTAATTAGGTTACCGGCCTCTGGAGCACAATACTTTAGTCTACATGTCCTAAACCTTGAGGAAAAGAGTGTGCTTGACACAGGCATATATTGAAACTAAGAATCAGTTATTTACCACCAGGCGGCCCTCAGTTTTTCTGGGACCCAGCAGCTGCTTTAAATACAGCTCACTTAAACTAGAGTTTTCCACCTTTTTTTTAAAAAGACGTAATTGCGGGGACATGGTTGTGCAAAGTGGAAGAAGCTTGTGTTTGAATTGGGTGTTTAACTTATAACTCAATGGGCTAGGGGTTTTCTCATTTGTATTGAACATATGACAGTGTTCTTACTGAGCAACTTACCTGTAGACTTTAAACACGATGGTTACAGATGACTCAGGTCCAGGCCAGCAGAAATGGCCACTGACCCGCGTGGTGATGCTTGCTAGACATTCTTTCTATGGAATTATTCCTTTCCCTACTGAGGAGAAAGAGAGATGTTTCTGGGCTGACAGGAGGTGCTCTTAATCATTTCACAAAGCAGATGGCAGAAGGAGAACATCATTAACTCCCGGGTGGAAACTTGTTGGTCTGCCAAATGGTTACACAGACCAACATGGAGAAAAAATGGTGGGGAAGGAGCATACAAGCTCTGTAGACTTGCTTATCTTCCTCTTGGAATCCATATTTTCTCTCTTGATGAGGCTGATGACACATTAGGACCTTTTTTTTACCCATGAGCAACATTCAGATGTAAAAGGAATTGGAGAGCAACGCAAGCATGAAAAATGTTCCTTGGGGTGCCAAATAAGGGCTTTGATTGGCCATTTGGTAGCCCCTATATGGATTGTCAAGCTACAGGAGGCTTATTTTGGCAGTACATCTGGCTTTTATGCAACTAAAACTGCCTACAAGTCTGGAATTCAAAAATAATCACCTGCTTTGAGGCCACTGGGAGCAACATCCAATTGGTTGGAGAGAAACATGTTGCTCACGAGCCAATGGTTGGGGATCACTGCACTAGGACATTAGTTGCCCATGATAAACTTTGCAAAACCCTTTATGTTTCCCACAAGCGATTGAAAATATGAATGCATTTGCAGGAGATTAGTTGCCCTCAGTAGTGCAAGTTTATCATGGGCAATTAACCTTAGAGTAATGGCTAATAAGATAATTAGTGGAGTTTTCTTGCTCCGACATTTTGTAGCTCTGCAGGTGGGTCAAAATGCTCCAAGTCACTTCTCCATCATCTTGAATAGAAAGTGCCTAAAATCACCAACATCACTGTTAACTCATGATAACATATAAATTAGCACTGTGGGGTGGGCATCTCTGGCCACTTGAATTACTCTTCCAGGGTCTCTGGTGGCCATCGCCAACAAGGAACATGCACAATTGATGCCAGGCTGAATTGTCTTTAGTTGTGCATTCTTCTGGCCAGGCCCAGATTTGAGGGAAGGCCACAAAGTCCCAGGTCTAGGGTGGCAAGATTTCATGTCACCCAGCCACATCCACATTGGTTCCAAACCACTTGGGATGTGCAGGAGATCTGATAGTTTTTAAAATTTCTCATGCACAATCCCCAGTGTTTTGGAAGCAACAAAGGAAATTTGTGCATGTGAAGGGGAGGGGGTGACGAGTGCCAGTGGGCATAGGGGTGCCCGTTATGTAAATCCAGCCCTGCTTCTGGCTGCTAGGGAGGCAGAGAGAAAGTCAAGCAACTGTCAACCTTGCCTTGCTACACTTCTTGTTACCATGATGTATGGAGGAGCAAGTTGAAGTGCTTGTGGTGTGGTTGAGAAAGAAGTGAGCAAGGACTCTGCAAGGTCAAAGAGCTGTTAATGAGTTTAATGTAGGTAAGATTTGGAAAATTGTATCCCCCAGGCGCAGCTACAAAATCCCAGAGGGCATTATAATGAGGGCAAGAGTATACTGTATAAGCAAAATGATAGCGTCCTTTAATAATAGGTACAAGAGAAATTTGGAAGAAGCAAACACGGTGTATTAATTGAGACCTCTTTTCCAGTATTCATTTTTCCTTTCATGGAGATAATTTCCCTCTGACTGCCTGTAGTAAATCTAGTTCCTGCTCAATTAATCTCAGTTAAGTCTCTGTTCTGTACAGCTGACCAGCTCCCGATGCAAGGGAGCCAATTATACTCTTACCTAAAACGATTCTCATACTTGTGGCTAAGGGAGCTGGAAATTAGTTCACACGGTAAAGTTTAATGATCCTTGCGGTCTTCAGTACTGATATAGTAAGTCATTGCTCCCAGGAACTTGCTTTTGAGATTCCAGTATCAAAGTCCCTTGCAAATCCCAATATCCAGGGATCCCTTGCAAAGAAGGTGTTGATGTTCTTATGACACTTGACAGGCCAACGAGAACTGCAGTTGAACCAAGTACGGCGTAAGCTAGTTTGTGCTTCACCATGCATTTTTAGTTTTGATGCATAAAGGGTTACTATACTAACCATCTGAGGACCATGATTTTCCTTTATAGTAAAGCAGTGGTACATTGGCTTAATTGCCTGTCCATATATATTTAAAAAATTATGAATTTTGATCATCAGGTGTCTGGTCTCCATCCCTATCTGAGTGCCATAAAGGGAAAACATGTTCTTTTCAAAACACATAAGTTAATAGTGCAACTCCAGATGAATTCTGCACCGAAATTCATTTTTCAAAAGCGCTAACAGATTTTTTTTATATTTAATTTTAAATCTGACATGGGGCTAGACATGTTGTAAGTTTCCCAGGTGCCCCAGTCATGTGACTTGTGCTCTGATACACTTCAGTCACCCACGAGGAGATTCGGGGAGATTTTGTCGCCTGGCGACTAATCGCTTCTCTTCTTTTGAAGTCGTCCCCATCCGTTATAATGAAAAGTCCCTGTGTTTTCTGAAGTTGCCCGAAGTTGCCTCACAAGGAAACTTCGGGAAACTTCGGAAAACGAAGCGCCGCATGTGCTTTAGCGCAGGCGACTTTTCATTATAGTGGATGGGAAGACACACGAAGGCAGTTCGCCCAGAAGAAGAGGCGATTAGTCGCCAGGCGGCAAAATCTCCCCGGATTTCCTCGTGTGAACTAACCCTTACTGCTGCACTGTCTGCAACTTGAAGTGATATCACCCCTTCCATCCCCCCACAGCCCATCAGCAGCACAATGGGAAGATAACCAGATAACAGCTCCCTGGTACATATGTGAATAGCACTCAATTGTAAAAATCCAAGTCCCACTGCGACTCCTTCAGTTACATTGAGTAGGAAAGACAATAACTTAACTAAAATCAGTTTCCTTATGAAGAGCTGGCTTTTTCTGAAAGCACATGATCAGGCACAATGACCTGAGATGGCTGGCCCTACACACCAACATTACAACTGAAAAAATACAGTTAAGCCCATAAATATTTGGACAGACAACTTTTTTTTCTAATTTTGGTTCTGTACATGACCACAATGGATTTTAAATGAAACAACTCAGATGTAGTTGAACTGCAGACTTTCAGCTTTAATTCAGTGGGTTGAACAAAAAGATTGCATAAAAACGTGAGGAACTAAGGGTAGGACTCCACAAGTGATTTTGTTGCAATCCGACGCGCTGCGACAAAACGCATTCGAATTGTCGCATGCGACAAAAATAAGGCAAGAGATAGAATTGTCGCATGGTGTCTCAGCGTTGATCCGACGCAATCCGACTGTCGGCTGCATTTTTGGTTCTTCTAACACCAAACATGGTGTCACCATGTTACCATGCATTTCAGCTCCCACCTGCCAACCACACACCTTTGGTCAGCCCTGACAATATGGTAGAGTGAAATAGTGAATGAGGAGGCTGTAGGGGGGACCAGGTCACCAGGCCAACAGATTTTCACCTATATATCCCACCACTTGTAAAGAAAGCTAAAAATTAGATACGGGGGGGAGTTTGCAAAGTCATTGACTGCAGACTAATTCCATAGCCCACTGTAGTACCCGATCTTCCACCCAGACCAATTCATATGTGATAGAGCCACAATCTCCATTGCATTGGTTCCAACTAAAGACAGCAATGCTTGAGAGTTGGCCTTCAATATCTAATTGTGTAATTGTGAAGTTATTTTATTGTAAAGCACACAAATAATGGGAACCTTTCTCAATAATACGGAATATATTCTCTAAAAAGGGAAATCCACCTTTGTGCTACATGTGAAATCTACTCTCCAATCTTTGTCTTTGTCAACAGAATCTAACAATCGCTCTCTGCCATGGCAACAATCTCAGACAACTTTGTAATTTGGGAATAGTCATGACAGCGAAAATGTGAGAAATTATTCTTCCTCTGCACTTTTATCAGATTATTACGACGTTCAATACTTTTTTTTTTACTGAGCTCATCTCTCGCTCAATCTCATTGCCCCGTTGGCTGATTGAATTTCAGATCATTGTGTCCTTATGTGAGCATTATAAGCATTGTTACCAGGCCTCCGGATCTCATCACCAGCTTCAGTATTTGCAAGAGACACTCTTAAAACAAATTGCAGAGGTTTTTGTGTATTTTTTTTTTGCGTGATTTCTTAAGAGGACAGGCAGGGGAATAGCTTGTATTTCCCAGCATATAATTATGTCTGGGGGGTGGGTGGTTTGGTTAAGAGTGAGGAAGAGGAGGGTGGCTATTCTAAGAGATAAATCTAATCTGAGGCTCGGTAATGACAGAGGAGATGGGAAATCTTGTTACTCAGACAAGGTGAGGCTGAACGCTATAAACTAGTGGTGGAATTACAGCAGGACCATGTTCTCAAATCTCATTAGCAGTTGCGAGGAGAATACTGATAGGACCAATCTGGCGCTTTTATCTGCCGAGTGAAAGAAAACCGATCATGTTAAGGCAAAGGTGTCCGTCATTAAGGTTTCACTGACTGCCTGCTTTATAGACTCCCATTCGTCATAGACCTACAGTGCATCATTGCTTGAGGTAGCTGAAACATGTTCATATATACTGTATGTATAGGAATGCTACTATGCTCATATTTAAAATCTTAACCTAAAAAAAAAAATTCTAGGCAACTTTCCAGTATACATTTATTACTTATTTTCAATGGTTCCATAAGGGAACAAGATGCATTTATATACACAGGCCCCATTAAAAGGCTTTCTATACTTTAACACAGCCTGATAGCTCCTGATAAAGTTGGGACACATTTTTAAAAAAAAAATTATGGCTGGACAGAAAGGGTCCGTGAAGGGGAGGATTGGTGATGTAAAAGGGGAGGTGCATTAATGTAAAAAGCGGATCAGGCAGAAATTTGTTGGGTTGGGTGGGCTGAAGAGGGTCAGTGGTGATATAGGCTGATCTGGTGGTGGATTCTGGGCAGAAAAAGGGGGGAGGGGTGAAAAAAATATGGAATTACCAGCAAGTGCATTGTAAATTTGGCAAAATTCCAGCCTGGTGGGGTTGGAGGCTGCCATATCAGGATGCTCGATCTTTTCTTCTCCCTTGCTCCTTGGTGGTGATCAGCAACTAGTAGAAGATGCAGTTGAAGCTGATCTGGTCCTGACCCTCAAGTGCTCCTGGATGATAGAAAGCCAACAATAGGAAGCCAAGTGGGCAATATTGGTGGCTTCTAACCCCATTGTGCTACTCTACCTGCAGGCTATTCCAAAGGCATCACAGTTTCTTTATGGTCTGCCTCCAGACATGCCGAACTGACTTGTGAAAAAATTGCGTTGGCTAAGAGCTTGAGATCCTGGTTTCCAAGTAGAGACCATAATGTGGCCACAGTTCTGGCAAATGTTGTATGCTTCAGAAATCCTGAAATTGAATGCAGTAGGTTTTAAGTTTTATGATTAAAAATCTGGTGGATTAAACATTCTTTTAGTATCTAAGAAGCATTACAATTTGGAATAGAGTCGTAGACAGTTTAGACTTGCAGGTTATACTCACTGTATGTATATAGTACACCCATCATAAGAAATTGGAAGTGCAATGGGAGGTGTATAGTCTGCTGAAAACACAGCTGGAATACCCAGCATGGGGGCAAGTCACTAATAAGGGAAAGGAGGCTTATTTATTGAAGAATAATGTCAGACCCAATTTATTATATGAGATGTTAATAAAAGCAGCGGCCGATGAGCAGTAGAAATGAAGAATTGATTCCACACGCAATTAGACAATCCGATAATTAGATTCTGCACCCGGGATGGTCGTACTGTCTTCCATGTACAGTGAGAAAACCAAATGAATCTGTGATAGAAAGGCCATTGCAATGAATTGAAACAATACATTACTTCCAGCCGTGTCTGCTGGCATGTGTAATAACCGTCCCTTGTATGGATGCTTGCACATCCCAGTGCCTTTAATTATCATGCCCCCCCCCCCCGATTGGATGGGCAAGCCATTTAAATGCACAATAACAGCGAAGTGAGACTTTTGTGAGGTTTTCCAAGAAGCAGTTCATAATAGCTGGGGGGCCTCACTTTTCAGATTAATTCTAATGTATTCATATCTTCTCTGAGTTGGCTGGGAAAGTAATTTTCTCTTCAACTGCCTTGTTTGGCTAATTAACTGTAATGTGCAGCAGCCACATACTACAGATACTCAACATAACTTAGGATACTGCTTTCCAAATGTTTTCATTTGGTGGAACAATTCTTCAGTATGCTACATACATGGGGGCTGGAATATAATAAAACAATGATGTCATCCAAAGAGGTTAATGGAGCTCTTGAGCAGTCTTGGAGCAGTCTTCTGTGTCCTACTCTTCCTACCAAGAACCACTGCTTGATATGTCGGTAAGATATGTGGAGCTTTGGGCAGACCCCTGTTCATGCCCCTAAAGGCAGCGTGTTAAAAAAATAAATGGTTTCTATACACTTTCCTAACACCAGTTACATACAGTTGGAGGCCCATGGAGCAGATGTGTCTACAAGTGGTCCATGGGCATCCAGTTGGACAACCCTTTCTCAGGAAGGGCTATTTTTGTTTTTATAGTGGGGCTGCCCTTAGGGATTTGAATAGGGGTTCACTGAAAGCAGTTGTTTAATAAATAAGCACAGCGTCCAACTGGGGCATTTGGGGCCCACCAAGGCTGCAACACAAAGTGCCCTCTTTGCAGCCACCAGGGCCCTCCTTGCAGCCACCAGGGCCTTCTTCCTAATGTCCAACCCCCCCCCCCCCATGTCCACACATAAAACCAGTTCTTTGACCAACAGACTTATTCTTATTGGTTTCTTTCCATTGGAGAACTTCTAAGCCCAAACATAAAACCAGCCCTTTGACCAACAAACTTCTTATTAGTTATTTTCCACTGGAGAACTTCTAAGCCCAAACATACAACCAGTCCTTTGACCAACAGACTTCTTCTTACTGGGTTCTTTCCACTGGAGAACTTCTAAGCTCACATATAAAACCAGTCCTTTGACCAACAGACTTCTTCTTATTCGTTTCTTTCCACTGGAGAACTTCTAAGCCCAAACATAAAACCAGTTCTTTGACCAACAGACTCATTCTTATTGGTTTCTTTCCATTGGAGAACTTCTAAGCCCAAACATAAAACCAGCCCTTTGACCAACAAACTTCTTCTTATTAGTTATTTTCCACTGGAGAACTTCTAAGACCAAACATACAACCAGTCCTTTGACCAACAGACTTCTTCTTATTTTGTTCTTTCCACTGGAGAACTTCTAAGCTCACACATAAAACCAGTCCTTTGACCAACAGACTTCTACTTGTTGGTTTCTTTCCACTGGAGAACTTCTAAACCCAAATATAAAACCAGTCATTTGACCAACAGACTTCTTATTAGTTGTTTTCCACTGGAGAACCTCTAAGCCTAAACATAAAACCAGTCCTTTGACCAACAGACTTCTACTTGTTGGTTTCTTTCCACTGGAGAACTTCTAAACCCAAACATAAAACCAGTCATTTGACCAACAGACTTCTTATTAGTTGTTTTCCACTGGAGAACTTCTAAGCCTAAACATAAAACCAATCCTTTGACCAACAGACTCCGTCTTGTTGGTTTCTTTCCACTGGAGAACGTCTAAGCCCAAACATAAAACCAGTCATTTGACCAACAGACTCCTTATTTGTTTTTTTCCACTGGAGAACTTCTAAGCCCAAACATAAAACCAGTTCTTTGACCAACAGAATTCTTCTTATTGGTTTCTTTCCCCTGGAGAACTTCTAAGCCCAAACATAAAACCAATCCTTTGACCAACAGACTCCTTCTTGTTGGTTTCTTTCCACTGGAGATCTTCTAACAGACCTTTGACCAACAGACTTCTTATTAGTTTCTTTCCACTGGAGAACTTCTAAGCCCAAACATAAAATCAGTCATTTGACCAACATACTTCTTATTGGTTTCTTTTCCATCCATCAGAGAAAAATTAATCATATTTTTCATCTGTTGACTCAGATTTCATCTGGGCTCTGACACTTGCTGCTAAATCCATTTGGACCATGATCATATTGTTACATTAAGAGCTGCATGGATTGCTGGGCCTGCCTCCTGATCCAGTTCTTCAGATGACTTCCATATTGGGTCAGGGTCTCTATTAGCCAGTTAATCAGTCATCACATTACATTATATCATCAAGCTTTACACTTAATTCTGCAAACCCAGTGGAAAAGCATAAATACATCACATCTAAGCAATTGCATGCTCTGTGGGCCAGCAGTTGCAGGTTTCCCTCATTCTTGTTTACAATGTGATTTTAAACTTGACTTCCAAACCTACAAAAGCAACAGAAGCTCAGCCTAGCAGAGTACATGAAAGGGAAAGGATGGTGATACTCAACGGAGGCAGTGACACATCCACATAAGAATTTTTTTTAGACAACCCCCATTGAGTAACATCTGCAGCACAAAGGCACAATGCACTTTAAATAAAGTTCACCTCCTTGGCTCTACCCAGGGAGTAATTGTCACTAAATAGATAATGTATGGAATATTAAACACCCTTCTAAAAAATCCTTGTAAAATGGCAATTGCTGCAAAGGTGCCTACATCAGTATTCTTATTACATTGCCTAGATAAACTGCAATGGGCCGTTTCAGTTCCATGAAAAGAAACGTATCTAGTGAAAACAAAAGAACTCTGCAGGGGAATTCACAATTGAATTAGAAGATATATTTGTTTGTAGATAACAGAGTTATAGCTCCTGTGTTCAGAATATGATTTATTTAATATATGTATATACTTCACTGGTAGTATGTCAATTGTGAAAGTTTCCTTTTAAAGGAACAATAAACCCTAAAAAGTATATTGGTAGAAATGCTGTACTTTATATAGTGAACTTACTTTATCAGCCCAGAGGTTCAGCAGTCCTTCAAATGATCCAGGCCTTAAAAGTTGTGTAAAGCAGCTCCCCATCTTGGATTTTTTTTTACCATATTTGGTCAGTGGCACTGCACATGCTCAATGTGCTGCTGTTGAAAATATAAGATTAGAGATCAATTGAAGCATTAGCAGAAAACGAGGTTACATCTAGCATAGAACCTACAGGCTTTACTTATAATGACCCTTTTGTTGCAGCTGCTTCTCCGTGGAGCTAATACCACAGGATGGCAACAGTTGGGGCAAAATTGCAGCAGCAGGGCAAAATGGAGACACTAGGGCAAGATGGCACCAGTAAGCTTTTCTATCAGTGTTCAACTACCAGCAGCCCTTCAGTTATAATTAGGGTACTTTCCTTCCCTAGGTTGCACTTAAATTAAAATCAGTACAGGGGAAGAGCTGGCAGTTGCAAGCTCATGTCAATGTCATCTCTGTGATTGCGGCTCTGCTGCTTCTTCCATGTCGCTGTCACAGCCTCCCGGCGTACCTAATCAGGTTAGAATTGGGAAAGCTGGGTACTATAATGTCCAAAAATAAAAGATAACAGAGAATGTGACAGGTGGTTATTATGTGTAACATTGAACTGCTTTTCAGAGACCTTCCATTCAGAACCAATGCTAGGGAACATTCATTTTCTCTGTCTTAAAGAGCCTTCTGCTCTGCTTGTAGCAGTGTGTTTGAGAGATGTCCAGAGCAATAATTGCAATTAGGATGTTGGGTTTCCCCAAAGGGGTGTAAAAAGCTCTTTCAGTATAGGTGGTCCTCACACCTTGCGTATTCTCCTTGTGTCCACGAAAAAGTAAAGTAGACTGCTATGGAGCTCCTGCTCCTCTCGTCTCTGATACACAACTGTAAGGGAGTTGCTGTCAACCCTGGTTATATATGCAGCACACTAACCTGATAGGGAACTGAGAACACTTCTTTGTTATTGGCTGCAATCTGTTTGAATGGTGGATAATCACAGAGGACAATCTACTCTGCAATTGGACAAAGCATAACAGGCTGCAGCCCCTCCATATGCCCTTTTCAGATGTGTGTTTTTATTATTTATTCCTTTGTTCTTTGTGTTTGTATTATGGCAGACATGATGTGAACCACAGCTTGAGGTTGATGAGAAGTCAAGACAGTGTTATAGATGAAAGAACAGGGAGCAGTTGTGTTATTCTACATCTATGCACACCCAGGGCCGCCATAAGTATTCACAAACTCCATATTACTAAGTAAGCAGGGCCCTTCCCCAAGGGGCACCAATTATTAACCCATTGTCCAGCCAAAAAGTTGTGCCCTAATGACAAAAATGTCTTTCATCCATCCAAATTGACCACAAGCTCCACTCCTTTTGCAACCCGCAAAATCACAGTTGTATATCCCTCTGCCACAGTACCCATGACTGCAAGGTGCTCTTGTAGACACCCCTAAGGCATCTTTAGATGCAGAAGGCCCTAACGCATAACAGGCCTTGCTAACTCATATTATTAGTATCAAGTAGGACTGAACAGCCTGTTATTGAGCTGAAACTCCCAGAAGCCCTGTAGGAAGACTAATATTTAATTGTTGCCGGGCACTTAATTAAAACCAACTCTTGCTATCATAACCGCAATCTGAATTTTATATCAGCATGAGGCCGTTAAAGACTTCGCTGTGACAGAATAATCATATTTGTGGCCTCTTGTAACACGCAGTAGCTTTTAGTGCATTGGTCCCCTGGAAACATCCCTTGACCTTATGTACGTGATTATACTGAACTAATCCGGCTCCTTATTGTATGCATTAATATCTGTGATCACCAACATAGCGCCACTGATTAGAGACATCTCCTACTTTGATTGCTAGGGAACGGAGATGCCCCCCTCTCAGCCCCCCGCATTTTAATACAGATGATGCATGCTACGAATGCATAAAAACTGCCTAGTTTTAGGTTTTCTTCTATTTGACTGAATTAGTTATTTGTGTTAAAATGTGTCCTTGCCATTCTTTTTCCTTTGTACTTTGTACTTACAGGTAAATGGGGCTACAGAGGTTTGTAGCTGTGATGGGTCTGTGGATATGCGGGGGGCTCCTGCTTCTTCCTCGCCCTCTCCCTCTCCCAAGCTATGCTACCAACCTGAGGTATCTACAGTGTTGGACTGGGACGCCAGGGGCCCACCAAAAAAAACCTTTGACTACAGCCAGATGATTCAGGTCTTGGCCTGTGGAGAAACACAGACCAAGAATTCACTCCTCCACTGCTCTACTGCTAATCTATGTGCCTGCACCTGGGAACATTGCCTCCACTCGGATGCAGGCAGAGATGTTCCTCCACAGGCCAAGATCTGACTCATCTGTCCCTAGCCTTAGACCAAAAGACCACTCTCCATATTATTTTTCCTCTTCTCCTTACTTAGATTCTTTATTTTCCTATTCTCTTTACAGACACTGGATCTCTAATTACCCTCTTTGTGCTTATAGATAAATAGTAGGCATATAGGGCTAATAATTTGGTTGAGAAGGAGGGCCTACAGACACCTGGCCCACCATAATATTTCCTGGTACCCTGGTGTGCCAGTCAGATACTTGGAATCTGCCTTACAAGCTTCTTGGGTTAGGTAACCTCTTGGATGTCATTGATCCCTGATAACCTTCTCGTAGTGCAGGTCATGTTTACATGTTCCATCAACAACCCAATCACCTGCTAAGAAATTTAATTGCACAAAAAATAGATGTTCTTTAGTGAATCAAAGCTCCAAAGTGCAGTATAAGGGACAATTGTCAGGTAGCAACAAGGAGGTGTTGCACCATGTAATGGATGGGGAGATATTCCAACCTTCCTGCCTCTGTTCTCTTTCTTCCCCATTATTAACATTGGCATGAAGCATGAAGAGTCAACCATAGCACCAGTGTCCATATGTATCTTTGTGGACCTCTTACATGACAAATGTTGCCTTACAGAAGAATAATTATTATCATCTACAAATCAATACAATTGTATGGTGAGAACATGGATGGGTTCAGGGGTTCAGATAGCCACGCTTAGTTTGGATACCAAATCTCTTTGGCCCGGCTTAGAAACAGAAGCCTTGAATCCAATGGAAAAGAGCTGCAAAGCTTAAACAAGTTCTGCCCATAGGGTTAACATTTGAGCTGTGGAACCTGCCGTGCCCCTTGTTCCCATTTACTCACAGTTCTGTACCATCAATTCTGTGTGTCTGGCTCTTTGTTCCTGAACATGCTCTGCACATAAATGTACTTAAATAAAGCCAGCACAGTTATCACAGACAGAGCTGTATGTGCTGTTGTTATTATATGGAAGTTTTGCCCCAGGGCTGGGTATAGCTCACAATACACAGGGGCTTTTTATATTTCATAACTGTGAGCAGAATAAGGCGATAATTATACTGAGTGGCATCTGAGATAATAAGAACCCAAGCAGGGCTTTCCAAACATGGCCCTCTGGCTGTAATTCTGTGGTCTCCATTATCCTCAGCCAGCGAAGGGCATAATAAATGGAGCCCCTTATGGAATGTTATCTATTCCTTTAATTCCGTGCACAGAGCTGTGTGTTAATGTTGACGCATTACCACTGCTCTGTTAAACACCCACGTTCTCCTGTTTGAGCATTGTAGACTTTGTGACTGCTTCTTATCTTAAATATGGTGCTGGTTCCTTTAAATTAAATGCACCGGCACAATTAGTCTTTCACCTATTTTTTTTTCTTTATATATTTTTATTTTCATTGTGAAAGTTGACATCATTTGTGTGTGCTAACCGGGATCACCCCGGGGCACTGTTATCATTGTCATAGATAGTACTGATACATACATAAGGTATACATTAAAGCATTCTCTTTCACCTATTTAAATGCTTCACATAGTCTTGCTTATTGCTATCCAGCTACCCAGGACAGGAATATGTCTGACCTACCTGTGAAGATCTAGAAAAAGTTAGGTGGCCACAATTAATTAAATTAATAATAAATAATGAAAAGATTAATAATAAAAATTAAGTTATAAGGCACACATTGTCAGACTGGACCTTCTCGGGAATCTGAAATTAAAGGAGAAGGAAAGGTTAATATTAAGTAAGCTTTATCAGAAAGGTCTATATTAATACACCAGTAAACCCTCAAAGTAATGCTGCTCTGAGTCCTCTGTCAAAAGAAACACAGCATTTCTTTCCTTCTATTGTGTACTCATGGGCTTCTGTATCAGACTTCTTGTTTTCATCTTAAACCTCCAGGGCTAGGGCTTGAGCATGCTCAGTTTGCTACTCTCTCCCTCCCTTTTCCCCCTCCCTGCTGTAATCTGAGCCCAGAGCTATGAGCGAGCAGGGAGAGACTCAGGCACGAAGTGATGTCACACCAAGCTAATATGGCAGCTGCTATCCTAAACAAACAGCGCTTCTGCAGAATAAATATAGTCTTATAGCTTGCACTATTGTGGCTAATCTATTAGCAATAAACTGCTTCGGTAGCTTTCCTTCTCCTTTAAGGGCCCACTCTTACAACAGTTAGTTGTAGACAGTACTAAATGTTACAGTTGTCATACAACTCTGTGGGGGAAATAAGAATGGCATGGTGGAAATTGTCCTTTGATGAGGGCTTTGGCCCACCGAGAGATCCTTTTGTGCCATGGCAGACCAATCATTGCACATAAAGGCCTCAGAATATATGTAGAGAAACCTACATGAAATGATTGTTCCTTCCAAAGTGCTTCCTAGTTGTCATGGTCACTAACCCTGGCAACGTGAGCCCCAGAAGCAGTTCAACAGATTCCTGTCTTGATTTTTGTTGAAGGTGTACTTGTCCTTTAATTATTATTATTAAAGGAAAAATATACCACTCTTTTTGACATGAGCTCATTCAATAAATATAAGTGCATTGTTTTTTTATACAGACATATCTGATTCTACAGACAATAGTCTATCCCTGACTCAAACTAACCATTTCCCATTGGCTCACAGTGTCATTCAAATCTTTACCTCACCTTGTTCCATCTTGGTGTGATGGACTGAAGTTTTCCAAAGAAGGAGGTGCACAGATTCTCTTGAAAGCAGAGGGACTTCCAAGTCCAAGAATCTAGAACTTCACAAAGGGGTGGGAGGGGCTGTATTATACTGTGAGCCTAAGGTGGCAAAATGGGCAAATGGTTCATAAGAGTTACATGGTTTCCTTTGCAGAATTGGTAGAAAAATACATATATATTCTAGCAGTTTGGATGTGTGTATTTACCTTTTTTATTTTACCCAACTAAATGAGCTCATGGCAAAAAGGGCATTATATTTATATTTATATTTCCCCTTTAATAGTTGCTCCAGTGCCATTATTTCAAGCTCATTCCAGTAAAAAAAAAAAAAAAAAAAGAAGCTTTTATGCTTCAAAATAAAATTCGCCATATCTCTCAAGTGTTAGTTTGCCGGAATGGTAAAAAGCAAGTGTACCTGGGAATAATAATGACGGATACTTCCCAGACTATATAGGGAGAACCTGCCGCTCGCCAGCTGTTTCTCCTTCGTAGCTTCAGGGGAAATAACATCTGATTATAAGAAGTGTTTGTGTTCTGTTTATTGTTTCTTCACTAGACAGCGGTGTTTGAGGATATAAATATATAGAAAATATAGAGTTATAAGGCCGCAGTGGGTTCATCTTAATTTCACCTAATGCAATAGCCAATCAGCATCTTCAGTTGGCCTGTGCTTTACAGTCTCATGACATAATGCAGTGGTGTAACTAGATATTGCTGGGCCCCACAGCAAATTATTTTTCAGGCCCAAAGGAACAAGCTCATGTCAAAAAGGGTGGTATATTTTCCCTTTAATATCAATTAAAGGACAAGTTCACCTTCAACAAAAATCAAGAAAGGAATCTGTTGAATGCTTCTGGGGCTCATGTTGCCAGGGTTAGTGACCATGGCAACTAAGGAAGCACTTTGGAAGGAACAATCATTTAGGGGCAAATTTATCAAGGGTCGAAGTGAGTTTTTGAAGTTAAAAACTTCGAATTTCCAGCTATTTTTTGTGTATTTCAACTAGGGAATAGTCTAACTTCGATTCGAATTTGAAAAAAACGTAGAAATTTGAAATTTATCATGTAATGTCTATTTAAAACTTGGACTTCGACCATTCGCCATCTAAAACCTGCCGAAGTGCTGTTTTAGCCTATGGGGGACCTCCTAGAACCTTTATGGAGTCAATTGTTGGACTTTGAGAAATCAAAGTTTTTTTGGGGAAAAACTTTGAATCAAATTCAATCGTATGATTAGAATTCGGCCGAGTACGGACCTCTTCGACCCAAAAAAAAACTTTGAATTCACTTCGGTTGGTCTTTTTGAAATTGAATTTCGAAGTTTTTTCAATTTGAAACTCGACCCTTGATAAATATGCCCCTTAATGTAGTTTTCTATACATATATTCTGAGGCCTTTATATGCAATGATTGGTCTGCCATGGCACAAAAGGATCTCCTGGTGGGCCAAAGTCCTCATCAAAGTTGTATGGCAAAACGTCTTGAGGTTGATCAGTTTTACCAATATTTATATGAATTAGGGCCTCATGGGGCCCCTATACCTCCTGTCCCCCCCCCCGCTGTAGCAGGGTCTACTTCCTCTGAAGTTACACCCCTGACAAAATGGTTCAGAATCCATAGTAATTGGTCGATTCTTGAGGACCTGTTCATACAGTTCCATTAGAAATAACTGCTTCATCCTTGTCCTTAGTTACAAAATAAGATATGGGTGTATATTTAGACTTATCATTCCTGGTACAGCTGTGGGATCTATTGTTCAGGAAACCCAATATCCACAAAGCCCCAGAATATGAAAAGGGCCTTCTTCTGTACCAAGTTCCACCCCACTTGCTGCCACCATGCCTGTACCTGGCCTGAGAAAGAGTAGCCTAGTGAGTTTGGCATCCACCATATCTGACTGCTTCCTATCTTGTGTACATACACCCTGACATTGATTGCCAAGATGGAGTATGTGCAGTGGAAGCTAATTGGGTCCTTTCACGATTGCTACACAGCAGCTTGTTTATATGAACTATAGTAGTATTTCTGAAGCAAACACACCAGTTTTACCAGTGCAAGGCAACACTACATGATATTTTCACGACTTTCATTTTTGGTGGACTTTGAGGTGGGCCCACCTGTGCCTTAACACAGCCCTTCTCCTTTAAACAAACAATTCTTATTTTTTGATTTCCTTTTTTGGGTAAAATAAAACCTAGTATTTGATGGGAACTAACAACCTTCATAAACCATGCTGGTGACAAAACAATCCTGTTGGGTTTATTCAGTGTCCAAATATTTGTAGAAGACTTAAGGTATGGAGATCCAAATTCCAGAAAGACTCAGGTCCCAAGCATTCCAGATAATAGACCTCATGCCTGTAGTTAGGCTTTTGGGGACCTTGAAATTTTGTGTTCCCGGTGCATAAAATATTAGTGTAAATATTAGATCAAAGAGAAGGAAAATATCAATATTTGCAGATAATTCATAGGTTTTTTTTCTGAGTTTTGTGCTCAGAGAAACTCTTACCAATCAGTTGAATCTGCCTCTTGTTTTGGGTGTATGGTCTGATTGTGACATAGCCATTAGGTACAATTAGCAGAAAGCCTCAACCTCCCCCCTGTCCTTGCTGTGACATCTCATAACAAATAAGTGTTAATGACACACAAAGCATGTCCTTGTGGAGGTAACGTCCTTGAATTCCAAATCTCTTTCTTTCATTTGAAATATGGACTCTTTGAGGCATCATCAATAAATGACCCGCTCGTAAAGAGGATGTATTCTAAAATTATGGATGAAGGCCAAGACCCCTGGGACTCCGCAGCTTATTATGGATTCCCGTGGTAGATAAAAGAGAAAATGGAGAATGCATTGGAACATGTAATATGCTGTAATTAGTATCTAATGAGACGCCCCCACTGATATCCTGCTTGGCTGGGATTCCATTTGGGATGAGTACTTGAGGAATAATGAGCAACAATAACAATATATTGGCTCAGAATTAATCTGTTTTGTCATTGGTGGGGGTCACTGACCCCAGCAACCAGACAGCATTTTAGGTTTGAAGCCAGCACAGAAGAAAAGAGAGTTTTTGTTTTTTTTTTAAAAAAAAGGAAGGCCAATAACATGTTCAAGTATATCTCAATGTAGGGTTATTTAATGAAGTGGACATTAGAAGTATCTCGTCCAAATGTTAGGCACCCCCAAGTGATTGTATTGACTTACCTGAAACCCCAGGCCAGTGCTCCTATCAGCAGAAAACTGCACCAGCCCGGGGTTATTCCAGTGTGCACCACGGAGCAATCTTCTTCCGGCTTCTTCTTTCTTCAAATTTTCCGGGGCAAACGCATGTGCAGTTGAACGAAATAGCCGACTTTTTCGTTAAATTTCAGCTTTTCGTTCTACTGCACATGCGCAGCTGCACAAAGAAAGAGGAAGACGGAAGAAGTTATTTTTTATGTGATTTTTCTTCCCTCTGTATACTTATATATATATATTGTACTTTTATGCACTATACAGTGCTGCGGCTGTTTAACAGCGATCTACAAATAAAGTTATACATACATACAATATCGCTCCGTGGTGCTCACTGGTATAACCCCGGGCCGGTGCAGTTTTCTTTTGATAGGAGCACCGGCCCGGGGTTTCAGGTAAGTCAATGCAATCACTTGGGGGCGCCTAACATTTGGTACCCCCAAGGGCACGAAGACTTTGCTTCTCCTTTAAAGAGCAGCTGACACCCAACATGGGTGGCTATACACTGGGGCCAATTCACTAACTTCGAGTGAAGGATTCGAAGTAAAAAAACTTCGAATTTCGAAGTGTTTTTTGGGCTACTTCGACCATTGAATGGGCTACTTCGACCTTCGACTTCGACTTTGAATCGAAGGATTCGAACTAAAAATCGTTCGACTATTCGACCATTCGATAATCGAAGTACTGTCTCTTTAAAAAAAACTTCGACCCCCTAGTTCGCCATCTAAAACCTACCGAACTCAATGTTAGCCATTGGGGAAGGTCCCCATAGGCTTTCCTAAGTTTTTTTGATCGAAGGATATTCCTTCGATCGTTGGATTAAAATCCTTCGAATCGAACGATTCGAAGAATTTAATCGTTCGATCGAAGGAATAATCCTTCTGCGCTAAATCCTTCGACTTCGACGGATTTTAATTCCCAGTCGAATATCGAGGGTTAATTAACCCTCGATATTCGACCCTTAGTGAATCGGCCCCAATGTGTAGGGAATAATTAACCACTTTAAAAAAAATAGGATATTAGGGAGCAAATTTACATAGGGTCGAATATCGAGGGTTAATTAACCCTCGATATTCGACTGACGAATGTAAATCCTTTGACTTCGAATATCGATGTCGAAGGATTTACCGCAATTCCTACAATCGAAGAAAAAATCATCGATCGAACGATTCGAAGGATTTTAAGTCATCGATCAAAGAGACAGTACTTCGACTATCGAATGGTCGAATAGTCAAGCGATTTTAATTTAGAATCGTTCGATTTGAAGTCGAAGATCGAAGTAGCCTATTCGATGGTCAAAGTAGCCAAATTCGACCATTCGAAATTTGAAGTTTTTTTTCTTTTATTCCTTCACTCGAGCTAAGTAAATGGGCCCCTAGATGTCACCGAGAGGTTCCATGGCTGGATAAAGGCACAAAGGTTGCAAGGCAAGTGCTTTTATAGAGATCATGGAACTTAGACTTCTAATATCCTTATATTATAAAGTAAGAGGTAAGTTTTTTCTTAAAATACACAACTTTCAGAGGATCATGTGACACAAGTGACATCACTAAGCACTGCCTATAATTGATAACATATATTATACATGAAATTCATGGCTCTTTTGTATGACGAACATACACTACATGGCCAAAAGTATGAGGCACCTACCTGTCCAGCATCCCATTCCCAAACCAAGGGGACTAATATAGATTTGCTCCTCCATGTGCTGCTTATTTCTGAATTCCTGGTTGTTAGGCAAGTTTTGGTTGCATAAAAACCAGATATTCTGCCAAGTCGAGCCTCCTGTAGGCTGCCAGTCTATAAAGGGGCTACCCAATCACAACAGTTATTTGGAACTTTTGCATGCTTGTGTTTCTCCTCAACTCAATTGAATGGAGCTCACGAGTAAAAAAGTTTGGGGACTCCTGCTCTAGATGTTGATGGAACATTGATGAGGTCAGGGCTCTGTACAGGCCAGTCAAGGTCTTTCACTCCCATCTCAGCAAAACTGACTCAGTGTTTGCTTTGCATTGTAAAACTATGTTTAGAAAAATTTCTCCTCGTCCCAGAATCCTTCAGCGCCTGTTTGAATAGATCCATTCTTTTGGAAAAAGGAAATAGGTCAAGCAGTAAATGAATTTCTGGTTTCCTATACTGCACTGTATTACAGTTTATTGAAGTGACTCCTGCTGGTCACATCCAAACAAAGAATTGAGGCTATAGCTCTAATTAGATATAAATATACAATATAGATGTCACTCAGAAATATGTAGCAGCTGGATTCAATGAGAAACGAGTGGTGCAGGTCCCACCACCCCTTTGTGAATGCCAAGGCAGCGGCAGGTGAAAGTAAATGACACACTATGTAGCCGATGGAATGCAGATTGATAGAAACTTTCAGTCAACCACATGCAATGTTTTGTTTCACACATTTAAATGTCTTATTTCTATAATTGCAGCTTCTGTGCACTCAACTTTATGTTCCGCTGATTTTAGGACCCCTGCCGTAGGAAACCTTTTGATTCAGTCTTTAGCGAGACTTATCCATTAACAATAAAACACACATTAAAGGAAAACGAGAGAGATGGGAGGGAGAAGGAGGACTGAAGGGAACATTAATGTAGTGGGGAGAAGTTGTGCCTTAACCTCAAGAACTCCTATCTACTGCACTTCATTTAAATGCATTTCCGCCACCTGGGATCCACACATTGGAACAAAGTCCCAGGTCATACGATATAGATTAATGTCATTCTGTGATCCTGGTGTATGTTCTTTAAACTCTCACACTTTCTGCATTTCTGTCCAATATTTGCTCGCAACTGAGAGAGACTAAAATTCTATGTAGACAGATTCCCCTAGGAGCCCCCCTGACTGTTTTCAAGCTAGCCTTGGTCACTGGTACCCTGGTCTTGAGACAGACCCACTTATTGGCTTTAAGCTGGCCATAGATGTAAAGATTTTTAAAATGATAATCATGATAAGATCCAATCGTTTTCATGAGACCACGATTATCTTGAAATGTTCGTTTAAATGTATGTGATGTGTCCTTCAACTAAAAAGACCATTTTAGGCGATATTGCCAGCAAAACTGAAGAGTAGCTGCCTGCTTGGCCCTGCAGACATAGATAGATTGCACTGGGACCGATAAAGATTTTTAAACCTGTTTCCTGACAAGTGTCGGCCGAAAAATCGTAAGATGTACGATTGTTCGAATCCCACTAACCGCACAATAATTTGGTCGGACTACACTAAAATCGGTTGTTCGCCAAGAAAAATCATTGTGTCTATGTGGACCTTTAAGAACAGTTCTTTGTTTTTTGTGCTGTGGAGCAATATCCCTATGCTCTCCCACCAATAACTCTTTTAATCCCATACATTCTCATGTCATACGTTCCCAAGTCCATAAAACTCTGTGATTCCTTTGTTTGGGGTTCTGATACTTTGTGAATTCAGAATCCATGGAACTTGTGCCAGATAAATGTTGTCTTTTACCTCAAGTGGTCTCCGGTAACTGAATTTCCACAACAAACTTATCTACAGATCCAGCATGCTCTGTCCAACATGGTGCAGTAGAGCAATGCAACTTCTTGGTAGGGATTGTCCACTGTTGGGTGGTCAACACTAATCAAGCAATTGAAGATCTACAGACCACTGAAAATTTGGCAAAACGTATCCTTAAATGTATGGCCAGTTTCAGCCAATGCACAAAACGCTCACAATTCCAAGAAGAGCCATCATGGACTCAACAGATTGTTGTTAAACACATGGACCAGTCTAACCACAAACGCAGGAGGTGGGCACCACAGGTACTTTCCAAATGGCTGCCAACTGTGAGTCGCCTTTAATTGGAGAGATGAAGCTATCTTCACTTGCAGGAACCAAGCCATCCTCGGATTAAAGAAAAACAAAAGCAATTAAACGGAATGCACTGCCCGCAATGACAGTAAGCAAGCTGCCCGCATGTGCCCCAATCGAGCTCAATACAACAGCCGCTGCCTACACTTACAAAGACTTAACCACAATACAATTGCAGGAATTAAGCTGCCAGTATGAAGAGTTTAAGCCTTCCCTCGGTCGCGGGGATAAAATGTTATTTGTATTGTTCAGTAATGAGTATTCATGCATTTCCTCTTTGTCTGGGATTGGCGCTGAGATCCTTTTAGGAGGCGCAGATGTCGTCTAATACATAAGCAGGACTTCTACCCTAATACATAGGCATGTTCCCAAGCCTGCCATTTGCTGATGAGATACCTGCTAAAGGTAATTACACATTACTTCTGTCTACAAGACACTGCAATGATTTTAAGGTGAATTTCCCAAGGGCATTTGAATACATTTAATAGATGTAATTAAACTGGAGATTTTTTTTTTTTTCCAAAGCAAATGTATTGTCAAAATGTAATTAAAAGGGAACTGGGAGTAGCAGGGGACATTTTACAGCTCGGGGTAAGAGCAGTGTTTATTTTCTAATGGTGGGGGCATGGCTGAAGGTCGCACACGTAGCTCTGTGCATTGTGTGTGTAATATTTGTAATATTTATACTGTATTGGTATTATACAGGGCTTAGATTTGTTGTAATGATGTGTAGGCTGGCATGTGGGCCAACATATTGTCTATGGGCGTGGATTGCAGATGGGCCAGACTTTAGCATGTGACATCCCTTTTATATCACCTCTTTTCTGGAGCCATAACAACTATGGGGTCCACACCCATCTGATATCATCAAGGGGCGGTTGCGTGTTATTACAGGACACGTAATGCCAACTTATTAGGCCCCTCCCATTGGTGCCACATCCATAATTTTCCTACCAGGTGCCCTTCACAAAGTCCTTCCTTATGAGTAGATGTTACTCTGATGCAATGTCTGCATAGGTAAGAAAAGGTTTTCCAACCTCAGGCCATGTTGGATTTTCTCAGATTCTACAGTGTTCTGTAGACTGGATTAATCTTGGTTAAACTGACCCTAGTTTGTGGTAGGATAAAACTTTGTCTATTAAGATATGTGAGATGCTCAGTTCCAGTCTAGGCAGTATCTGTAGTTAGTTGGTATGTTTTCCCTGTGTATATGCTGGTTTTCTCTTGATATTTTGGTTTCCAACCAAAAACATACAGACAGGTTTATTGGCTTCTGATTGTGAGGACTTACCCTGCTGGTCTAGTGGGCCGGCGGGGACGCCCAGCACGCGGCTCCTCTCTGTAGAAATGCCGGTTCCTTAGGGCGCATGCGGCGCAAATCTCCTTTCTTTATAGGCACATTGACGCTGGCGTGATGATGTCAGCGCACAATGGCGTGAAATTCAAACCTATTTAAAGGGACTTTGTGTATTTTGTCATTGCCGTTATTGGTTCATCTTTGTGAGTTCCTGGGTGCTTTTCCTGCATTATTCTGTTATCTGATTCCTGTTTTGACTCCTGCCTGTTTGACTATTCTGACTTCTGTTATCCTGACCCCTGCCTGGTAATCTGACCCGTGCCTGTTTGGACAACTCTTGATTGATCTCCTGGCTTTGACCCTTGCCTGTCTCACTCCTGCTAGAATACTGCCCGCACTGACCCAGCCTGTTTGACTACGATTTTGTCTAAACCTTGAACTGTTACTTTCCGCCCAAAGACTTTGCTTTACAATTGAGCCCCACTGCTCGTCCAGAACCCTCGCTTGGCTCCGCTCTTAATAAGACCTGGCGGCATCCGATTAGCCGAGGGCTCCTCTCGAGGGGAAAGGCGGCTGTTAAAGGCGGAAGCAAGAGCCGAGAACAGGGAGCTTAGCATTGGTTCTGGAATTTGGGTGCCGATTCGTGACACTGATAATATAGGCTTTAGAGGCCCATTTATCAATGTCCGAATTTATCTCATTATTTGCTGAAAAATACACAGACCAAATTTGCACAGGTTCTTCCCCTTGTTTATCAATACATTTTCCCAAAAATTTCCTGTGCGGGGAAAATATAACGAAAAAATCATGAAAAACTAATCGTGCAAATTTTTCAGATTTTGTATTCCAAAAACACAAAATCTTCGGATTATTGCAAGAAACCCATTGCAGATCAGGATATCTTCGGGACTTCTCCCATTGACTTATATGCAGCCTTGCAGTTCTGAGATGCCGGAATTTTTGGATTTGGACTTTTTCCATCCTCGGGGTTTAAAAAATCCTGAAAAAAAAAATTTGAACCCATAAAGCTTTGGACAACTACATTTGACAAATTTTTGTCCACAATGGATGCAGTTTTTTGAATTAGCATCTGAATCCAAAAATGATTGATTCAGTACATTACTACTAATAATTAATCCATATTAATTAATTGGGATAAAGGGTGGAGTAGACTCCAATCCAATAGGGCAGATGGCTCTTAAAGGAACCTCTTAGTAGATTCTTTTGCCAATAGCCTCACATTGTTAGTGGGGGAGCAATTAGCTTGCATAATATTTGGGGCCTCAACCCCTGCAGGTAAGTATTCTAGGCCCCCCATTTGTTTTAAGGTGGGAGCAACTTGAACCCCCACCACCTCCCCCAAGCTATGGAAACCAATCAAATATACCTTGTGCAATATTAATTGGTGGATTTCACATTTTTTTAACTGTGCGTTTTGTGTTAAAAGCTTCCAAACAGACTTTGCTGCTGACAAAATTGCTTTAATTTACAAAATGGATTATTCAAAGGGACGCTGAGGCTGGAACATGCGATGGATCATACATCATATTTTAGAAAAAGCCTAACAGCAGTTATTTATTTGGTGTGGGGGTCGGGGGATAAATAAGAAGCAGAGAAGCTGGAAGGAGAATAACATGTAAATAAACTTGGCTCAGGCAAAACATTTATCTGTATAGGAAATGAGAATGTAGAACACTGTGTATTGTACATCGTCAGGTCTGGGCTTAACAACAAGAACATGAACCACAGACTATAGAGTCTCTACTATGGGACTTATTTGTTACACCTCAGAGTAGGAACGTTTCATAATGCATATTAATGACTTGGACCAGAAAGCCTCACAAAACAAAAGTAAAGGCATGTATGCAGAAACAATGCAGAATTTTATCTACAGGAACATACAGTACAGGAAAGGCATTTTCATTTACCCATTTCATTAAGATCAAAAGGACAGATGTCTCTTAAAGGGGACCTGTCACTCAGACAGCTGTATAATAAATGCTGTATAATAAAAGTACATTTTAAATTAAACATGAAACCCAATTTCTTTTTTTTATTAAAGCATTCCTAGCTGTTGTAAACTCATTTATAAATCTCAGCTGTCAATGAAATTTTGCCTGCCCCTCCTCTATGAATTAGGCATAGAGGCGGGGCAGGCCATTACTTTCACTTTCCATTCAGCACTTACTAGATGTCACTGCTCTCCCCTTATTTCCCCATTTTCTTCACCATTTAATTGTGTAGCCAGCGCATGGGGATCGACATCAGGTCCCCCATTCTGGTGCACAAACAAGATTCTGAGATGATACAAGGCTTGTCTTAATAACAGTGTCCACAAAATGGCTCCTGCCTGCTTGCTATAATTATGAATTCCCAGACCGAAAGAATAAAGTTTCAAAAACTTTATATAGTGTAATTAAAGTTAATTTTGCTTGACTAATGTGATAAAAAAGGATTTGGAATAATTTTTTTTTGGTGACGGGTCCCCTTTAAAGGAACATCAAAGGAAGATCCTCTGCCAATAACAATTAGCTTGCAGCTCACAAGGGCAAGTTTAGATTTCAGCAGCACCATGTGCCATTGGCCTGACTTTATACTGACATATGCCATTGATAGGGTTACCACCTTTGCTGATGGCTAAACCCAAACACGAGGGGGTGGGGCAGATAGCATTGGGGGTGGGGCAGTGATGTAGAAGCAGGCATGATGACATCAGAGATGGACACAATGATGTTGGTGGAGTTATGACACCAGGGCGAGGTTATTGCATCACTTAGATGCAACTGGTTGGTTTTCTATCCAGTTTTAAAGTGTTGATGCCCAGTTCAAAACCACACAGGTGGCTACCCTATCTCTAGCTGTATTCTGCTTGATGAGTAAGCCCAAACTTTTAATTACAGGTATGAGTTCTATTATACAGAAATCAGTTATCCAGAAAGCCCTGAAATACAGAAACGCTAATTTAGAAAAAAATTTTTTATTTTGTATTGATTTGCTTTTTTTGTATCTGTAATAATAAGAAATTAACTGCACTTGATAGTAACTAAGCCATGTTGAGATGAGTATCTTAGTATTTAAATGTTTTTCATGTATCGGCCAGATTATTGTTCGGGTTTCATAAGGCTGAAAACCGAACAGAATGTTGAGCCCTGAACAGGTCTTACAAAAACCCAAACAAAACCCGATCAAGTGGCAACCCTAGCCATTGACCTTACGGTATAATGATATGTGGCATTGGAATGATACTAGGGATGCACCGAATCCAGGATTCAGTTTGGGATTTGGCCTTCTTCAGCAGGATTTGGATTTGGCCGAATCCTTCTGCCTGACCGAACCGAATTCTAATTTGCATATGCAAATTAGGGACAGGGACGGAAATCTTGTGACTTTTTGTCTCAAAACAAGGAAGTAAAAAATGTTTTCCCCTTCCCACCCCTAATTTGCATATGCAAGTTAGGATCTGGCCGAATCTTTCACGAAGGATTCGGCTGAATCCAAAATAGTGGATTCGGTGCATCCCTAAATTATACTATCCTGATGTGCCAGTGGTCTACAGGGTTGGACTGGGGTGTACGCTACCCCAAAGGCCCCCACATCCACTCTGGGGCCCCACTAGCCTCCTGCTCACCCAGCGCAAGCCACTTCCCCCAGCACAAGCACCTTATACTTTTGCCATGATGAGGGGAGGAAGGGGAGTGACAGAGGAAGACAGGCAGGGATCAGTTCTGGGTCGGCAGGGCCCATCCTCTTTTTGCCTTGAGTCCAACCGGCCTAAGTCCAACCCTGGTGGTCTAACATTATACTGAAATGTGCCAGTGGCCTGACGCTGTCCTGAAATGTGTTATTGGTCTGGCCTTATCCTGACTTGCTGTTGGCCTGATGATATATTGCCATGTGCCCTTGGCGTGATGCTATCCTGATGTGCCGTTGGCCTGGCTTTATACTGACATGTAATATGTAAGGAGCCGGACGCACACAACCCTTTCTTTGTCAGGGTGATCCCGAAAGGTTGCCCCTCCCCCCCAAATATCGATGCACTGGTGGTTATAAATGGAGTAAGCTCTCTAGCTGCATGAAAATAGTATCTTCTGTTGCCGAATGGACTGTGCCGGTTCTGTAAGAGGGCTGTACCACCGGTGTAGTGCCATGTAAAGTGTGTGCGGTGTGTCAACGGCCTTGGGCAGGGCTGCCATCAGGGGGGCACAGCGGGGACAGTTGTCTCTGGCCTGACAAAGTCTAAAGTGAAAGAGGGGCCTGGCTGTGATGCACTTTCTGAAAAGTTCGGACCTCAAGCAAAGATTATGTGGCGGAAGACCCTAAGCCAAAAGGAGCCAAATGCTGTAGAAAAAAGCCAAAGAATCTGCCATCGCCCGAGGATAAGGCAGAAGAACCTAAAGTTCCACTTAACCCCAGTGGTGTTTTTGGTTATTTTTTTTTCCATTAAACCCACTAATGTTTTTTTTTTATTTTCTGTGGGGGCCCCTGACCATCAACAGCATTTTTAACTTGTAAGGGGATGAGCTTGGCCACAAAATTTCTATGGGCCCCTGGCCACCTATGTTTTTTTTTAACTTGTAAAGGGGTGGTGTGGGATCTGGGGTGGGGCTTGGGGCAGGGCTGGGGTGGGTGGAGACCAGGGGGCCCAGAAAATGTTGTTGTACGGGGCCCAGTGATTTCTAATGGTGGCCCTGGCCTGGGGTTATCTTGACATATGCCATTGGCGTGACCCTTTCCTGACATGTGCCAATGGCATCAGAGGCTAAGGTGAAAATATATTAATTTTAACAAAAAGATGTATCTGTTTTTGGCACTACCTGCAACCATGACTGCACTTGTGATTGTGTTTGTAAATAAGCCCAAATGTATTTGCAGCAAATTGTCAGCAGAATTCTGCTTCAGTTTTCATAGGGAGTGGGAAGGTCTGCGGCTTTGCTTCTGTTGCAGAAAACTCCTGGCAGAGGCCGCTGCTTATACACAGGTGCTTAATTATACTCTTTATACTCATGAAAAATTCCTCTTCACATAAATAACCATCTGGGACAGCTAAAAATATGTTCCTGCTGCCCAAGCTTTCATTAGCTACAGTCCAGTCAGCATAGGGTCGCAAATATGTGGCTCCAGAGGGAGGTTAAAAAAAACGTCCCTTTCCCTTCTTGAACAGAGCACCCCATTTATCTTCCTTGTCTTCTGTGAGATAATTATTCTACTTGTGCCCAGTGTGGGACAGCGGATATAACCCCATTGTCTCTAGCTGCGTCTATGTACCATGTTATCTCCTGATAGCATTGACCCGAGTGTGAGTAGATGGGATTGGGAGGTTAGATTGTAAACTCCACTGGGGCAGTAAATGTGTGTCTGAGCTATATAAACAACAGATCTAAAATACTAATAATACCCATCTCGTGCTTTAGAGTTGTGCTTAAGAGATAATATTAAGTCGTTTAATACTGTGTGTGTTTAACACAGACACAGTGAAGCCTTGAACCTTGAAAATGTAGCTTCCAGGAAAGTATTTGAACCTCGACACAATGTTCCTCAGCACACCTCACTGATATATGTGTCCTCTCTGCTTTCTCCCCACATCTATGTCTGTGCTATCTCCACCTCCTCTTCACTTCTTCTCTAATCTATGTGACCTCTCTCCTCCTTCTGTGATCCCCATGTTATCTTTGCCTTCTCCCAACCTTTCATTGATTTCCATGCCTCCATTCCATCCTGCTCTCTGCTCTTAGCCTAATCTCTGTGCCCAGTTGGCTCTTGCTTGCTCCTTTGCTTTCTCTGCTTTTTCCCCATTCCTTTACTTTTCTTCATGTGCTCTTAACCTCCTACCTTTTTCAGCTGTGATTTTGGTGCCGTCTCCACCTCCTTTTCACTGTTTTGGCATTGTTCATGCTCTCTGAATATATTCCCAGCTCCTACACTGATCTCTGTTTTTTCTACCCTGCCTCATCCCTGTTTCTTCTCTGATCTTTGTCTCATTCCTGCCTGTTCTTCTGCTCTTCTAGTGTTCTCTGTGCCCTTGCTGTCTTCTCCCTGCTCTTTCCTGATCTTAAAGGGCATGTAAGGCAAAAAAATGAAATCCCATTTTTACTTTCTTTAGTGATAATCTCCAATATATTTTAATAAGAAAACTAACTTTAAACCTATACCTGACTGTATGCAGTGAAATTCTCCCTTCATTTACTGCTGTGGATAGGAATTGTCAGACTGTCCCTAACTGCTCTGCAGGGAAACAATCCTACCTATGAACAGTAGGGGGAGCCCCAGACTTACTTCCCAGCCATGCAGAACTCAAGCAGCTTTGTTTGTTTCCCTGTAGGTCAGTCGGCAACTGTGTAGAGATTTGTATTGGATTTTATTTTTGCCTTTACATCCCCTTTACTGTTTCCAACTCCTGCTGCAGGGACAAAGATCATGGAGCCAGATTTAAACAGATAAACGGGGATTCTATTTCGAGGATTATTTTGCAGCCAATGGTACTGCAAGTTGGAGAAAATTTGTATTAAACAATACAAAAACTATAAATTACTTGACAACACAGGACCCAGTGCAGTCTGTATATTCTGATTATTAATCAGTCTTGCTGTGCTGCTTTGATAATTTACGACGATCCCTAAGCAGCCCAGACCACACTGAGCATGTGCAAAGATGTATAACAAAGTTACAAGATGGTGACCCACTGTGGCCAACTTTGAAAGCATGAATCATTTGTTTGATTAGGCTTGTGGTGCAGTAAGTTCATGTTTATGTTTAGTATACAAAATACAGCATTTCTAGCCTTATTCTATTTTAGACTTTACTTCCCCTTTAAATAAGGTGTACAGGTAAAAATAATAATTCTTTTTTCCAAGTCCTTAAAAATGGTAAAAAAAAGAATGCCAGCTGATGCAATGTTATAAAGCCCTTCCTGTTCCACCACAAATCGAATCCTCTCTGTACCCACGGAATACTCTGAAGATTGTGTTTCTGGGCCTGGCGCGAGAGACGGATCAGTTCCCAAGCTCCTGACTTAGCTACTTGCTGCTTGTGAAACATAGGCGCATAAAGGAACTGCTGGAGGTGCTTGAGATAAATAAGAACATTCACATTGATTCATTGATCTGTTCTATTGAATTGGCATTAGTAGCTCTCGATTTGGCCACTGTCCCAATCACGTCCCTCTATCCGTCACAGCTCACAAAACAAACGCACACGCGAGGGCTCTTATTGATGAGAAGCAAATGAGCACAAAAACATCTCAGGACAAGCCTTTATGCTAAGCGTTCCTCTATCCACCTTGATTTGTCTGTGCCAATTTGTGTTGCAAGACTTAATGGCTTGCAACCCACAATCAGATGAGGGAGATGTGCGGCACTGTGATTTAGAGCTGAAGCACAATTGGCTGGTGGCCACTTTGAGGGAACATGGTTCCTGGCTGATATAATATAGACAAGGGAGGCTGCACAGCAGGCGGGGTTTTGCCTCATCTTGAAAGCTTAATTGTAATAATTATTTAGCTGGTAAACAGGTCATGTTTACTTGACTGTGTTATTGCATTTTACTTAGCAGCTCGTGTTTTATGCTGCTGGCGGAAGTCATATTGCTCTTCCACCTAATTTGACAGCAGAACAGGCTACAGATTTCTTATGGCCTTTCGTGCTCTTTTAATTATGACATTTGTCATTTCCTGTTCATAAGCGACGTTATGTCCACCGTGCCCTTAAAGGTTGTTTTTTGTGTGTAGATTTATTAAGAGTACCGAGGATGTTGTAGAAATAAATCAGTGGAACCCTTGTGGCCTAGGAGGGACTAAAAATGAAACAGCATGGTTGTCCGTAGGGTCTCCAGTAGGGATTCACCAAATCCACTATTTTGAATTCGCCCGAATCCTTCGCGAAAGATGTGGCCAAACAGAATCATAATTTGCATATGCAAATTAGGGGTGGGGAGGAGAAAAATCTTTTTACTTCCTTGTTTTGTAAAAAAAAAAAGTCATGCAGTTTCCCTCCCTGCCCCTAATTAGCATATGCAAATTTGGATTTGGTTTGGCCAGGCAGAAGGACTCGGCTGAATCCTGCTGAAAAAGACCGAATCCCGAACAGAATCCTGGAATTGGTACATCCCTAGTCTTCAGTTGTACCACACTGGTGCAGATTTAGGGAATAAAAGAATCTCTTGTATCAGTAACTGGTCTTTCACTGAAATTCGATCCCCTATAAGTAGTAAAGGCACAATGGTTGCCCAGAAGCATGGCAACCAAAAAGATTTACTGGTGACCTTTTAAACAGGTGACCAGTAAAATCTGCTAATTGGTTTCTATGGGTTACAGCTCCTGAGCAAACTTAGTGGTTTTTATTCCATGATTCCATATATTTCTTGTTGGCTTTCACCAACGGCAATGGCTAGTGAGCACTAAGAATTCCCAACCCCCCCAAAAAAAAAAGGCCAACCCAATTCTATCACTTTATCCATAGAGCACCGATAACCTAATTGTAGGCTTTGTCTACCACGCTTCTATTATTCAAAGGATTTATAATATTTGCCATTGGACTTAAGTCAATCTTATAGTCTAGAGGTGTTAAGAGTATGGGCTAACCCTCTCTATTGACCACCTGCAATGGCATCCCCAAAATGAATCATAGGGCACCTATAAGTCTTAGAGGATACCCAAACCAGTTCTATCATTTAATCTATAGAGTATAAACAACCCAACTCTAGTCTTTGCAGTTCTTTCATTCTTTGGCTATTAAGTGAAAGATTCATAATATTGGGCATCAGTCAATCCTGTAGACAAGTAGTGTTTCACCTATGGGCTAGTAGTTTGCATTCAACACTTCAAAGGGATAATGAGCCCCAAAATATATTATGGGGCACCTATAGTTATTAGATGATACCTGATCCGGTTTTAGCCATTTACCTGGAGAACAATGACAAGCAACTCAAGCTTTGGCTGATCTACCACTAATAATTGGATGATGTGTAATATCTGCCACTGGGACATCAATCAATCCTACAGTCAAGTGGTGTTTTGATTTTTTTAATTTAAGCCCCCTCACAGATCCAATATTTGGTCAGGGGCCCCCTATGTTATTTCTGGGTTTCAGGGTTACAAGCTTAAGTGTACATTCAAAACCTAACCCTAAACAAGCTTTAGAGACTTCCAAGAGTATCTTGGGCATCAAATAAGCTTCCTCCTCAAATCCCACCCTAACTGGCTGTTCTATGTTCCCCCTAAAAACACAAGCACAGTGTCCATCTCACAAGGAAACTTCGAAAAACAAAGCACTCCGCGTGCCATCACGCCGGCGATTTACAATCTAGCCAGTTCAGGGAGATTAGTCGCCCGAAGAAGAGGCGATTTGTCGCTGGGCGACTAATCTCACCAAATCTCCACGTGTGTCTCTGCCTTAAAGCAGAGAAGTGTTCTGAGGATGCTCTGCTCCAGAAACAGATCAGAAGCTTCTGATGCCTTTTCTTATCTCCTTCCTGAACAAAGCAACCTCAGATCATCTCTCTGTTTTCCATCAGAAAGTTATGACCAATAGGTGGTGGTGTTGTTACAAAATGTATTATATTAGAACAGTGATCCCCAACCAGTGGCTCATGTTGCTCTCTGACCCCTTGAATGACCCTTTGAATTATATTCCGAGACATAATGCAATTGTTTTAATTTGTGTTTTTTGAGTTATTAGCGAAAAATAGCGAAGGAGAAAGACTCTAGCGGTACTTCGCTCCCTAACGCCTGGCAAATCTGCGCACTGGCGAATGGACGAAACTATGCAAATTCACTAAGATGCGGATTTTACTTGCGCCAGACTAACCTTCGCCACCTCAGACCAGGCGAAGTGCAATAGAGTAGATAGGAGTTCCTAAAAAAGTAGTTGAAAAAGTCCCAAAAAGCGTCTTCCTTTTTCATTGTGATAGGCTGAAAAATAGTACAATTTTTTTTGGGGTAACTGGCTTCCCCCTACATTTCCTAACATATGGCACATAAACTATACACTGGGCTCATGTGTAGGGCAATATAACACCTTTATTTTATTTTATTAAGGTTTCCCGGACTTGTGTAGTGTAATGTATTTGCTGCAACATATACGTCCATTCAACTTTAACTTCCCGCTGAATGCAAATTAGCCAACGCTAGCGCATCTTCGCTTCGCTTGGCGCAGTAACGCTAGCACAAATTCATAATACAGGAATTGGTGGACCAGGTTGTGGTATATCTTAAGGAATCCGATATCCAGTTCCCAAAATTTATGTCCTAAGATAAAGTAAAGTTGCAATAACAATTAATGAAATCGGGAATAGATACTAACGCAGGAACCGTTCTGCTACTTTCTTTATTAACACGACAGCTCAAAACATGTCGTGTTAATAAAGAAAGTAGCAGCACAGTTCCTGCGTTGGAGTTTCCATTCCCGATTTCATTATTTGCTAGCGCAACGTTCGGCTCCCTGGATGCAACTTTGGATTTTAGTGAATTAGCGTTGTACTGGCGAATCTACGCCTTGCGCTGTGAGCGAAGTGAATTTGCCCCTATGTGTGCCTGAATAAAGCCACTGATGAAGTCAGTGATCTCTGGGAAGTTTCTGGGAGAGCACAATATTGGAGATTTACAGTGTTTGTTCTACCAAACAGATCCTCCTGTAGGCTGCCAGTCCACATAAAGCTACTAACCAATCACAGTCCTTGGTTGGCAGCCCCGGGAACATTTTACATGCTTGTGTTGCTCTCCTACTCTTTTTACATTTGAATTTGGCTCATGGTTGGGGACTCCTGTATGAGTAGTTTATAAAAACATTAATAGCTCTGAAACAAAAAGAAAATGAATGTAAATTGCGGTATCTTAATCATGGTATTGTGAAATGGATAGACCCGCAACAAATCTCCCAATCTCCTAATCCATTGTCAGCACAGGTACAGCAAACTGTTCATGGCAACAGTGTTCCTTTCTGTTCTTATTCCACCAAGTTCATATTATATTTTTTTAACCATAACACCGGCCAGGACCTGGAAATAAAAGCTGTGACGTTTGTTTGGTTTTTTTTTGCTGAAAGAAGCTTTCTGAGAACAAGATAAATGGGCCTATATATCCCTCACGGTGCAATAAACACCCTCGTTGGAAGTGTTCCCACCCTGCGGAGAGAGTACAAGGGCCTCTCCGTCTCCCGCCGCCTCAGTCCCCAGCACTGAGTAATGGTAACACATTTTCTATTGCCACTTAACGCTGTGGCTGCTAATGAATTTTTTTACTTTATCCACTCAGATCTCTTATAACGACTTCCAGTTAAACAAACAACAATCACAAATTATCCCTGTGTTTATACATTTAATTCCCCCTAGTCTGAAGCACGGCAAAGGAACTTCGCACTGATTATGGATTTAGAAAACAATGTTTTGTATGAAGTTTCTTCCTGAGAAAAGGGCAACTAAAGTCCGGGACTAAGGTTATGGTTAGGGGCGGGGGGAAAGGAAATATATGGCATAACCTGAAGATCCTCTGGGCTTCCACTGCCCTGGGCCCACTATTGTACGTTAGTGGTTATTTTAATGGAGAACAAAAGACCACTAACAACACCAGATTCACTCCACAGGCCTCCTCTCCACTCACCAAGGAACAACTATCCCTTTTCCTGGCTGAAAAATGTAGTGAACCTCCATGGGGTTGGCGGCACCAGAGCATGCATTTTTCAAGCCTAAAGAACCTGGCTTCAACTGCCATGTTCCATGTTGGCAGTTGCAGTGTAAAGGACCTGATTCCACTACACTATCCTTCAGCCCAGAAAAGCTGCTGTTTGGTGGATCCCCAGGGGTGCGGTTCAAGGTAGTCTTTTGCAGGGGGCCTGCAGTTGTCAGCCGGTTTACTTGACATGACATACAAATGATAACTTTCTTTCAGGACTTTTTACCAATTCAGCTTAGCCACTAGAGGGCACTCTTTTTTTTGTCCATCTGAGGATGAGGTCATGTTAATGGCTGCTCCCATTACTGTAATATAAACACAGATATCTAGGTAAATAAGGCCACCTGAATAGTATAACCCCTACAAAGGTCATGCAGAAAGTATATAGCAAAATAATGAGAATGAAAACCCATCTTAGAGAGAGGAAATCCCTTGTTCCTTTATCTTCAGATACAGTTGATTCTATAGATCTGCATCTAGATACACTGGAAGCCTGGCAATCACTGCGTAAAGACAAATGTCGGTTTCCAAAGAAGAAATTTCCCATGGCATTTGTCTAAGAAGGATCAACACTAAGGTCACGTTAGGGCGGTTATTTGTTCTAATTAGAGAATTAGAACTGCCACTTACTTAGAATTGAGATGAATCACTTAGGAGATTTTTATATTGTGAGCCACGTCCTTTACATAACAAATCTGGTGCAGGTACAGAGTGTAAAAGGCGGAGGTGCTAATTACTTCTTGTATCACATATAAATAAGCCTCTGCTTGGGGAAACGTGCAGAATTAACACTGACATCAACCTGTGTTTCCCCTCCTAAAGGAAAACTCCCAGCGAATAATTTGTTAGGGTAGCTATACCGAGGGGCTGCAGTCTGTAAAACTATGTCATTTCATTCATTGCAGCAGTTTCCATGTAGACTTTGGGGTAGAGTCCTGCGTGGGTCCATTTTTTGGACCGACCCTAACCCGCAACCTGCAACCCGGACCCGCATTCTTACACGCTTGGACCCGCTACCCGATCCTACCCACAAGTACCTCATCCGCAACCCGGACCCACGACCCGCTGACCATCAAAAATCAGGAAGTGCTGTCCTTGGAAACCGGAAGTGACATCATCGGAAGTAGACATGTTCAGGGAAAAAAGGAGTAAAACAGGAAGTGCTGTCAATGTAAACCGGAAGTGACGTCATCGGAAGTAGCCGTGACCAGAAAAAAGGAGTGAATATCTATATTGAGAAGACCCGCGGCCCGACCCGCGACCCGCAAAACCCACACCTGGAACTTCTAATTGCAACCCACAGGGTACCGCAGGTTTTTGCGGGTACCCGAGCCGCTGCAGGACTCTACTTTGGGGAGTTTTTGGGGAATCCACTACTGCACAGTAAAATGGCCATAGATGCACCAATAATATCGTACAAAACTCATTTTCGTGCAATATTCGGTGTGTGTATGGTGTGAGATGAGTCAACCTTGGATATCGGGCTAACATCGCCCATTGTTAGTGCTGAATCGTCAGATACAGTTAGAATTCTATTGTTTCTGTCTGTATATCTGACAATTCAGCTCTACACGTGTGTATTGAAACGAACAATCTTTAATGGAAAGATCTTTTCCAGGAAAGATCATAATTGTAATGTCTTTGGAGACCTTAAGAGTTCATACCTTTCATTGCTTATCCCTCTGTTCAGGCACCTTCCATTTCATCCTTCTTTCTCGACAAACAAGTAGGCCGTTGCTAAAGAATGGTGACCCCCAGTAACATCTAACAAGCAGTCTAAATGAAGAAAGCAGATCACTTGGGTTTCTATGTCTGGGGCAAAGTTCCCCTTTTTTTCAGCTCTTTGATTTGCAAACTGAGGTGAAGCACTTTACTCTCCTATAATGGAGAAAGGGTAACCAGAACTAGGTGGAGCCCTTAGACATCCATTCTAGGAGTACAAGTGCAGACCATGGCAGCGCTCCATGGAGAAAGGGCATGTGATGGTTGGCATGTGGGCATACCACAGAAGTAGAGGTAAATCAGACATACAGGGGCCACAAGAAGCAGGAAAGCCCATGTCAGTGGTAGGGTTGCCACCGCCAGTATTTACCAGCCTGTTATTAATAGAGAAAAAAGATAAATATATAGGTATTTTTTCCAGAAAAGGTGGCAACCCTAGTCAGGGGTAACGGTTAAGTAAAGGTCTTTGCTGTCATCTGAACTTTGTGTGGGATTCTTAATGCCAGGTGAAACTGCTAGGTACATGGGCACTAAGGGGTACAATTTGGCTCTTACACTTGCACCTGGGCAATGTTAAATGAGCCCTTCAAGGTTAAGTGGATGGAGAACTGAGTGTAAGATCTGTTTTACCTTTAAAAGGGGTTTACAATGGACATCATTTTTACTATCAGGAATCATGGAGTTCCAAATGTCACCAGGCCATTCCTATGTGCCTCCTAATCTCACCCACCAAACTTCCCTTCAGCCTCTTTCTCACCCAATGGCAGACTAGGCGGGCATAGTTTTCTTATTTGTGTATCATTAATCCAACCAAGATTTAGATCCTTGCATACCACTCAACTTCAATATCAAAACATCAGAACATTTATAACCAGGACTCACCCCTGATCCTACCAAATCCCTGGCCAGAATCCAGCAAAGCATGCCCCATATGGAGCTTTCTATTAAGGACTGGGGACCCTTGAGTGCTGGCATGCAATTGTGAGTATTGCTGCTGTTTTGTAAGTAAATCTGTTCTGAGACAGGGGACATTGCATATTTTAGCAGTGAATAGATGTAACCAGGTAACGCTGCTTCTCACTCACATACTCACATGGGAATTCTCTTTCTTTCTGTGTGTTTCTTTTCCAGAACAAGGTGTTAAATGTAGATGGAGTCAAAGTGAAACTACAGGTAAGATCTCTAAATAAATGTGGCTTTGGGAACTGGAATCTTTTCATTGAACGGGAGTGGGATGGTGGTTCATTTTGGCTTATATCACAGGTAGCTTTCTAACCTGGCTTCCAGTCATATCAATGAAAGGAGTGGGGGGGGGGGTAGGTAAATATCATACGTTTCTGATTCGCCAGTAGAGAAACACTATGTTAGGCATAAACACTGGCCCATCAGTGTAAGCCTGAAATTCTTAAAGGAATTGTTTAGTATAAAAACTGGCTAAACAGATAGGCTGTGTAAAATAAAAAATATTTCTAATATAGTTAGCCAAAAAATGTAATGTAAAAAAGGCTGGAGTAACATAATAGCCAGAACACTACTTCCTGAATTTCAGCTCTCTTGGTTTCCACTGATTGGTTACCAGGCATTAACCAATCAGAGACTTGAGGGGGCACATGGGTCATAACTGTTGCTTTTTAATTTGAGCTGAATGCTGAGGATCAATTGCAAACTCACTGAACAGGTATGTCCCATGTAGCCCCCCTTTAAGTCGCTGACTAACTCAGAGTTAGAGAGCTGAAAAGCAGGAAGTAGTGTTCTGGCTATTATGTTAGACATCCAGTCACTCCAGCCTTTATACATTACATTTTTGGCTAACTAACTATATTAGAAATATTATTTATTTGCACAGTCTATTTATTTACCCAGTTTTTACTTTTACACTGAACTGTTCCTTTAAGGTATATTGACTACCCGGTACTTTACCCACTCCATACCCCTTTCTGCACATTCCCAATTTTCAGCTTACACCCTTCCCCTTACTCTTATAAAGTCCATTCCATTGTGCATAGAGAACTCCTCTTCCAGCCCCAGTGTCCGGCATCACTAATTAAACATGGATGCACACTAAGGGGCACATTTACTTAGCTCGAGTGCAGGATGAGAATGAAAAATACTTTGAAATGAACAGTTCGAACTAAAAATCGTTCGACCATTCGATAGTCGAAGTACTGTCGCTTTAAAAAAACTTTGACTAGCTACTTCGCCAGCTAAAACCTACCGAGCACCAATGTTAGCCTATGGGGACCTACCCCATAGGCTTTCTAAGTAATTTCTGATCGAAGGAAAATCATTCGATCGAAGGAAAATCATTCGAATCGTTCGATTCGGACGAACGATTTTTCCTTTGATCAAACAAAATGCGGTAAATCCTTCGATATTCGAAGTCGAAGGATTTTACTTCGATGGTCGAATATCAAGAGTTAATTAACCCTCGATATTCAACCCATAGTAAATGTGCCCCTAAGTAAATATCTCCCTTAGTGGACTCTTAAAGTGGCCAGACCCATAAAAGCATGCGGACTTGGCCTCTCCAGACTGTGTCGTTATTGGCGACACAGTTCAGTTATCTGCCTCAACTTTTAAAAATCTTCTTGATGTCTGACAGGTCTTTGTTGGGCATCAGCATGAGATGATTATTGGTGTGTGGGTGGTACAATTGGTCAGAGATCAACTTGAAAGTGGTGAACTCACCAAGCCAGCAGATCTAATTGTGTATGGCCAACTTTACTCATATGGTAGCTACCAGGTGCCCTACAGACTTACAGTTCAGGAAGGAGGGGTACAGATCTCACTTAGAAGTATAGAAAATCTGGAAAGGATTGCACACTCAATTTAGAAAAGTTAAACCATATTTATATATATATATACAAAAATAAAAGTGACCCCAATGCGTTTTGACCATATTGGTCTTCCTCAGGGGCACAAATAACAAAAAGACAAAGAAAGTTTTTGTCTTTTTGTTATTTGTGCTCATTTTTATTTTTGTATATTTTTTGTCTTTTCTTAATTAATAAATATGTGGTTTAATTTTTTTAAATTGAGTGTGCAATCCTTTACAGATTTTCTATATGTGCGATTTGGAGACCCACATGGGGAGTCTCCCTTTGGATTAGCACCTCGTATTATATATTTTTACGGGTGTGCACTGTCTTCTCTAATTTTTACTCACTTAGAAGTAAGCTGTAGGCCATACGTGCAAGCTATTCCACCCTCATTGCCCTCAAGAATAATAGCAAAAGAATTAGGCATTCCCAGAGCTCTATGCCCCTTCCTGTCTCTTTTGTCCTCACTGCCAGCACTTTGACTATTACTCTTTGCTCTCTTTCACTGCAGATTTGGGACACCGCGGGGCAGGAAAGGTTCCGGAGTGTAACACACGCATACTACAGAGATGCACATGGTAAGTGCCGCAGTCAAGAGAAACTAGATAGTTGGCCAATTTGTGAACTAGAAAAGGGGCTCTTTCACAAATACACAAGGGAATTGTGGGTTCCACATTGGTTCCACATAGTAGACAAGCGCCATATTACATAGACATACAGTATGTTAACCATAGGCCAAGCAATGTTTGAATAACCAGAAAATTAGTGAGAGTGTAGGAAAGGGGACACCCACGTCCCGTTTATCACCTGTCCTATATACTATACATATGTATCTTTGCAACCCTTTACACTTTTGTGCCCAACACTGTCTTCTTGCTTGTGTCTCTCCAGCTTTACTCTTACTGTATGATGTGACCAACAAGAGTTCTTTTGACAACATCCAGGTAACAACTGCATCATGGCAAGTGCAATAGTAGAATTGGCACCTTCTAGCTTGCAGGGCTTGCTGGGCATGTTAGTTCATGGAGGATCTTCAGTCAAGCTATTGGAGATGACTTTATTTAAGCCATTCCTTTACTAGTATTTACCAATAGCTTATGCAGAACATCATTAGACAATTACAGCTGGAATGAGAGGGGGAGAGAGATAAAGTACCTCCCTATGTATTTAGCATTAGACACTAATGGACTCATTACTCATTAGAGGTTCAATAACTATGTGCTCCCCTGTCCGGAGGCATCAATAATGCCGGCTGTGAGGTTGAAAATAACAGCAACCGCAACAAATAATCTCAAACGCCATTGTTGTTTTTTAGAGTAGAAAACGTGTTTTTGTGTGAGTTATCCCTGTAGGGGCGTTCTTGACAGGTTGTTACTTGTTGGCAGTCTGCAAAAGCAAAAAAATTGTAGTTGCCAGGGAAACGCGTAGCGCCGTAGCTGCATTGCTGCCTATGTTCTCAGTAGATTCGTGGAGGTTGGAATAGGAAGCCAATGTAGTGAAGAGTAGCCAGAGGCCATCAGAGATGCATCCAAGGTTTGGACAGAGATATGGTCAAATGGTCAGAGTCGGGCAGGCAGCAGAGGTTGTGTGATAAAGAAGCAAGCTGAAGATTAAGAAGGGCAACAAACGGGGGTCAGGAACAAATCTGGGTCACAGCTGAAGGTCAATGCCCCTTAGTGCTTGCTTAAGAAGCACTTGGTCCTCAGGGAAAGTTGGATACTGCTCGAGCCAGTGGCGTAACTATAGAGGAAGCGACCCCACATTTACCAGGGCAGGGGGAAGACGTGGAATCAACTTTCTGTATAACGTTCATATCTCCCCTCCCACCACTCTTCTTCTTTTAATTGTGTGATCATCTGGCAGCAGAGGGGGGTTTGCGCAGGTCCGGACTGAGAATTAAATTAGGCCCTGGCATTTCAGGTACACAGAGGCCCAATCAGCCCACACAGAGGCCCAAACAGCCCCCACCAGCCCACTAAATACTGAATTTCTATGGGACCTTATAGCAGCCCCTCTGGCATTTGCCAGAACCCACAAATTGCCAGTCCGGCCTGGGTTTGCGGATTGGAGCAGCTATGTGCGCCAGGGCCCTTGTACTCCCCTGCTCCAAGCGCCAGAAAATGTGGCATTACATGGCCTGAAAATTCTGATGCTCCCTAATTTGCACATCCAAATAATGTTCAAAGTAGGGGGAGAGTATAGTGATGCCTACATGCCTCCAACCAACCCCTTACTTACCACAGTCAGCTCTGTATTCGTAGGGGAAGCCACTCTGTGCAAAAATAAATGGCTGACTGCCTGGTGTAAATGACCCCATTTTATCTAGAGAAATATTGCAGTGCCTGATTGACTTTAGCACATTAATGTCTGAGCTAAACATGTAAACGTTTTAGTTATTCTGCAAAGGTTTCTATCCAGACACATAACAAGCGGCCCATGGGTCCCAATAAAAATCTAGTCTGGCTTGGCCCTTCCTACTTGTTGGAAGCTCACAAATCACATCCCCCTCTATTCAGCTTTATTCCTTAGCCCCTGTTGTACAAACTTTCAAGGTGCAGAGTAGACTAGCCCATTGGCACCCAGAGAACACGAGGGACATGGGAACGAATAATTCATGGTTTTCCATTAGAAAAAGGGCCCAATCAACCATTATACACATGGGGGATATCGGTGAAGAGTAGGTGATAGGTGGGATGGGGCAGCCAGTAGAGTAAATATCAAGAGCTGCCCAAGTTGGGGAGACATTGGGGCAAATTTTTAGTAAAAGCGTGTTTTTTTAGGAAAAATTTGCCAATTTACAATTCGCAGGGACATGGCCAATTTACTTAAAGGCAAAGAGGACAATTTGCTAGTGAAAAAGCTCAGCGTTAGAGCAGTTTTCCGCCATTTCACCAGGAAAATTTAGTTAACCCACAAATTTATTAAAGGGTAACTTTCCAATATGTTATCCCTTTCGACAAAGTCTATTTCGCCAGGTTCTGACTGGCAAATTGATAAGATGACGCTACATCCTTATCTTGACAGTAGGAATAGAAAGAAATATTTAGCTATGTAGTTGTTACCTGTTGTACCGCAGTGCAGAATCCCCTCAAAAGTGCCGTAGGTGGTGCCCAGCCAATCACATCAGGTCACTGTCAGAGTGAGAAGATAATGTATAAGGCTTCCTCCTCCAAAAATATTATGTGGAAATCAATCATTTTTTAAAATGTCTTTGAAGAACTTTTGGCTCAATTTGTAACTCGGCTTCAGAACACCTTGCTGCTGTAATTAGTGGAGGCCGACTTCCAACTCTGGAAGGGCCCCACTGCGCTAATAATGTGGCTTTCAGTCGCCTTGATGGATTTCGCTGTTTCTCCATCTGACAGCAAATGTGTTTTTATTGCTTCCCTTTGGGGAAAGTTTCACAAAAAAAAAAAATTAAGGAGTATATTTATCAAAGAGTGAAGTTAATAGTGAAGTTCCGCCACTAGAGTGAAATTCCGCCACTCTCCATTCGTTTCTATGGGATTTTTATAGACGTATTTATCAAAGGGTGAACTTTCACTTTCACCCATTGATAAATCCCCCCTTTAAAATCCCATAGAAATTAATTGAGAGCTGCGGAATTTCACTCTAGTGGCGGAACTTCACTCTTTGATAAATTTACCCCTAAGACTTGGTTGCAGCCTTGCAAAAATGGACGCAGTTGTTGCGGATATTGACAACTTTCATTAAAGTTATTTGCAAACTATTTGCAAACTAACAGTAACTTAGTTGTGGAACAGGAATGGTTGACCAAAAATGAACATCTGTACACGTGACCTGAACCAAACTCAAATTGTATGTTGCTGTAGTTGCACTGGAATCCATTTGACTGGCTTAGACGGCCTGTCTAGTTTGCCCATTACTATATGTTGTCAATTTGTACATTATCTAATGGTTGTAATATGGATACTGTAATCGAGTGTGGCCATCTGAAGAATCCTGTAGTGTAGTTCGGGTCTAGTAACCCATAGCAACCAATCGGATGTTGGGGAAGGCTGGGTTTGTGCAGAACAAGGCCTGGAATAGGCATGGCCCAAATCACCCAGATTGATATCCAACACGTCTCTGAGTATAATGTAGCAGTATTCTAAAACAATCTGCAATTAGTCGTCATTTTATTTCGATTTTTTAACATTTACATTTTTGATGCACCTCTCAGGCTTGGAATTCCAACTGCTGTTTGGTTTTTAGGGCTTAATTACCCTGACAGTATGAATAGAAAGAAATATTTAGCTGTAGTGGTTACCATTTAACCAAGTGACCTGTTGTACCGCAGTGCAGAATCCCCTCAAAAGTGCCTTAGGTGGTGCCCAGCCAATCACATCAGGTCACTGTTGGAGTGAGAAGATAATGTATAATGAGACGTGCTGCAGAATTTGTCTCCAAGGCACCTGCAGGAATGAATAGATAGAATGTGAAAGACTAGTATTTATTCAGGTCATGAGAGTCCTTAATCTGTCAGTAGAACTGAGGAGCCCCCATGCCATTGGGTTCCATCGCTGGGGGGGGGGGCAGAATGTCAGGGGATTGTGGTATTTGGACATATGGCCAAGCCTAGAGTTTATACTCTTATTCAGGGGTCCTCAACCTTTTTCAACCGTGAGCAACATTCAAATGTAAAAAGAGTTGGAGAGCAACACAAGCATGAAAAATGTTCTTGGAGGTGCTAAATAAGGGCTGTGATTGGCTATTGGTGTGCCCTATGTGGACTTGCAGCCTACAGGAGACTCTGTTTGGCAGTACATCTGGGTTTTATACAACTAAAACTTGCCTCCAAGCCTGGAATTCAAAAATAAGCTCCTGCTTTGAGGCTACTGGGAGCAACATCCAAGGGGTTGGGGACCAAATGTTGCTCATGAGCTACTGGTTGGGGATCACTGTAACTGATGTTACAGTGTGGCTAGATTTGGTGGCTTTTTTGGCCTGCGTGCCATTAGAAGTTGGCTGGATTCCATGGCTGGATACAATAATTGTGTTGGGTTTATTATCATAGTCCATGAGGTTGTGTTCCAGCAGATTTATCTTTATAGTATGTAACAAAGCCATATAGAAGAGTATGTGCCTATTGGTCCCCAGCTTCTCCATCTCTCCAGGCTTCAGTAACACTTGTTTATTTTAGCTATTTCTGTTTCTAATAGACTTTTGGGTTGGCCTTAAAGGGATTCTGTCATGATTTTTATGGTTTACTTTTTGTTTCTTAATTATACTGTTTACACTGCAAATAATTCACACTACTATTTAACATTTTATTCTTGAACAAATGTATTTTTTTATATTGGTCCAAGAGGTCCTCTGAACTCAACCCATTATCAATATATTTAGGACATTGGGACATTTTGTGCCTTAAGCTACTAAAAATGCCTTACCCTTTAAACAAAACAGGGATTGTTTGTCCATATATTGCAATATATTTAAGCTGACCAACTTCATCAAAGTCATCCCCGGTGTGGCCAGTCCTACACTCAAATTGCATCTCATACATTAAGAATTCTATTCTTCATTTTACATTTTACACAGGGACTAAGTTTTACCTGCAACTTACTTGCTGCTTTCAAGGTTAAAACTCCAAAACAGCTCTTTTAAGGGTGGGAGTTACAACATGGAGCTGGCCATTGCTCCTGTATAAACTATAACAAATAAGGGAACATTGTGCTCGTTGCTACTTTTTGAAACCATTTATCGGGGATGCAATGAGACTGTGACCGCAAAACACATATAGACAAATACAAGAGGTCCTCTGCATTCAACTCATGGTGTAGCTCCCACCCTTTCCAGCTATAGATAGCAGGACTATAAAAAATGTTTCCTGCAACAGTATCCCTTAAAATGTCAGTGGGCCCAAGGGGATCCAGTCTATCCTCATATATATTTGATATCCACATGTGTATATAATAAAATCCATGGGACATCTGTTAAACCCCATGGATTATATCTAAGGTCTCAGGTAGTCCATAAACTGTCCCAGATCCCATATCAACATATGATGCACCTGTTCCTCCAGCTCCTCCTTCAACCTGGTGTCCACTTTTATAGAGGTTTTTAATACTTGCCCCCAGAGCTAACCTTCCAACTGTCCAGATGCCGAGATAAAACCCCCCTACTTGTTGAGTTTTCTGCATACAAAATCAGTTTTATAGCTCCTGTAGGAACCAACTACAATTCCAAGACAACACTATGGGAATTTGGGTAAGGGTGTGCCACAAACAAATACATATGTATATATGTATGTAACATAACGGCATATCCAAAATGGCTATTTCTTACAGTAGAAGCAGTGCTTTATGCAAAAAGTGATGCCATAAGGGTGTCTTTTTCATCCAATATGGCAAAGCTTCCATAGTGCCCTGCAACTAGGCCTCATTTAGAAAGTGCAGGATAGGGTGCAGACCACCGAACTATAAGGGTCACTTACAAAGTGCAAAATAACAGTTCAAACCACCATGTTTTTGCACATGTGGACTGTATTCATGAGGGGTGGGAAAAGGGAGGCATGTAGGCATACCTCCTCCTCCTGTCCCTGCCCCCTACTTGTGTCTTAATCAGACGGGTAAGTTGGGAAGCACTGTGGGGGGGATTAGCTGTAATGGGATGACCCTGTACTTACCATCTGCCAAGTGGAAGACTGTAAGGAGAAGGCTATTTTGTGTCCAACCAAGAAGATTTAGTGGCTCTAAGAAGGTATCAGTTGTTACAATTGTAATTACTCACATGGCCCTTTTCCTTGTTCGCGTATTCCATATCATCCACCCTCATCTATTATCCACCCGGGATGGTTCTTACCCTTTCCTGTGCTGGAATCGCCACATGCAATCGCACAAACTGCATCATCCTTCATTCTCCCAGGGAGGAAATGTCATGTTAGGATCAATGCCGATCTGGAGAGGCAGCTCATCATTGTGATGAATGAAGTGCAGTCCCTTCTGTCGGAAGCATAGGGTGGGTTCAGTAATCCCTACTGGGGTGACTGCCATAGGGCCCCTACAGGGTAGCAAGTTGCATGTAGAGAGAAATTAAAGAAACATCACTGAGAAAGAGTTTTTTTGTCTTGCCTTTTCCACGTCCCTGCAGTTGGCCACGTTTTTTAATTACCAGTTATTGGCCAATCAGTTTGCTGACAGATGGAGGCCAGAAAATGATGTCACTTTCTACTCCATTAGAGGGAACATGGGTCTGAACGTGTGACTCTAACCACCACTTAACAGATCTCCTCCTTCTACACTAACAATGGGGCTTGGGCACCTCTATTGACGCCCTCTTGGCACCTAATATGGTGTATTCATGAAACCTGCAGCTGGTTAGCCATATGTGGCAGAATGATAGCCACGAGGAAGGTTTAGGAGACAAAGGCGACAGTGGCGGAATGACATGTAATTACACTGCTGACAATGAGAGAGAGAAGGCTCAGCAGTACATTGTAAACAGAGAATGGAAACACTCAATCCAGTATCACATTGGAAAGCTTTTATTTCAGTGGGTGTTGGTGATTGTATTATGAGAATATAAATGGGGTTGATTACGGAGAAGAATGGCAATCCTGCCAGACTGCCAGTTGCCTTTTCTTCCCTCCCCCCCCCTCAACAATTCTGTTGCGATTTTGTGCGACAAAGCAGTTGCAGTAAATAGGAGTTAACATGTTTGTGTTCCTAGCCGTAAGGGTTAAGCCTTAGGTGAAAAGAAATGATTGGATCTGAAAAGGAACACACCTGTTAATGTCCAGCTTTAGCTCAAATAGAGACTTGGGCAGGTGAGGCATGTTCCATAGGCAAAGTTGGTGGGGGGGGCATGAAGTGGAGCAGGGGGAGCAAGCAGCGAGATTCAGGGGGTCATGCAAGCTAGACAGTGGCAGAAGAGGATTTAGTGTGTGGGAGGGGGGGTGTGAGTGAGTGGCATGGGGGGTGGAAGGCCAGGCAACGGGCAATCTAATGATCTGCCAGCTCAACGACTTCATGGAGAGAAAGGGTGCAGTTCTATTGACTACCGTTCTACGAATCCCAAGGGATACTCTTGTCTTCAACATTTAGGCTGAGGGCAGTTATAATACAGCAGTGGCTTCCAATCTGTAGCACCCACCCCACCCTTTCCAGAGGGACTCAACCTGAAGGACAGTTGATATGAGAATAAGGGAGAATGGTCATTTGTTCTCCAAGCTACAACTGAAAGCCCAGCTAGAAGGTTAGTTAGGGTGAAATTTGGGGTGAATCCTCTCTAGATAATCTTTGAACTGTGACTGATACACTGATATTTTCTTATATTTGTACTTATCTTATGATCTAAGAGGGGCCGTGACCAAAGGTTAGACCTTCAAGGGGAGCGTAAACTGTTGGACAATCACTGCCCTACTGGATCTCATACATGGCTATCAGTCTCAGGGAAAATCATGGGCAGATGCCATCTATTGGAAAATCTGGGGGCTGGAGATTATCTGAACTATAGTTTATACAGGCCAGACATGAATTATCAGGATTTCCAATATGGTGGACAGCTTGCAATCAGTAATTGGGGAACCTTCCAATGAAAAGTGTCTTATCAGCAATTAACAAGTGCCCAAATCCTGCTCATTAATACCAGCAAAAGAAATTAAATAACAAGGTTTATAATGGCCCCTTGCCCCAATAATGTTCCGTAAGCCCTGTATCAAAAAATGTAGTGGGTCTTCTGATAATTGTGACCCGGGGATGGGTTACACTTGATGACACAGGACTCTGGGTTGTTTGAATCCAAATATGAACAAATTCTGGCGCCCATTTATAGACAAGAGGGAATGGAATGCATTTAATCAATACAGGAATCTGCTTGACTGGTTTTGGGAACCAATGGTTTGGCATGAAGGGTCAATACATGACCCCTCTAGTAGACACAGACACCCTCAGATACATGGTCCTGTCTATCCCCCACCCTTAGGTATGTATTTGTGTATCTTATTGACCTCATAGATCTTCTGCTCCTTAGTAAAGTTTCCCCCCACCAACAGAATATGGGGGTGAAAGGCATGATAATGATATTGCCTGGGGTAAACACTATGCATCTTATACAGTACATACCAATCCCCATTTTCTATATAGACTTGGCAAATAAATGGGGGACCACCATCCAGAGGAGAATGAGGTGCCTTTCACCCAGCCTTATATTGAGAATAAGTAATATAGTGAATAAAGTACCCCCTCTTGTAAAATATAAGGATGTTATAAGTTACCGAGGAGTTCCATGATTATATAAAAGCACAAGGCCGAAGGGGGTACTTCATTTATTATAATACACACGTTTTAGTGAATCATGTGACAAAAATGACATCACTGAGCTCCGAGTATAACCAATGACATCACTAAGCACCATTTATAAGGATATACAGTAATTTACAGGATATTCATGGTTCTTCTGTATTATAATCAGAATATAAATACAGAAGTCGCCTTTGATTATTTCTTTGCTTATTATTGGAAGGAGTTTACATGTGTTGCCAAGCAAAGTTGGCATTTCCCCAAAATTACAGCCAGTGCAAAAGTGCCCACATGCATGGAGCCATAACATATCAGCAGCTGGCTTTGATGGGCCTTCTACAAAAAAATAATTAAATCTGATTGGTTGCTGAGAGTTGAGCACCACTGGCAACGCATGAGCCTAGCTGTGAGCAATATGGAGGGCAGGTTGCCAGGATCTTGTCTCAGTGTCAGCCATGAGTGTGTCAATGGAGTCACTTCTTTAATTAGAGACTAATGTACATTTATAGCTGGGAATGAGTGTGGGCATCTCAGGAGAGGGCCTGAAAGTAAAATCTTTCCTGTTCTCACTTGAAAATATCCTTCTGCCCCAAGGCAAATAGAGAAATATAACCCACTTGTCTCTCCACTTGTATCTCCTTCCCATTCCAGCATCATTGATCAGGTGCCAGCTCCATTGTCTGCTGACTTACCCTTTAAGTTCTGTATCTTTCTCCTCTGTATGTTCCATACTGATTAACCCTTGGACTGCCACATGCCATAATCCCATCCCCTTTGCTGCACTACCAACTCTGTCCCTACTGGCTTTACTTTGTCTATAGATCATCTCTTTCCCCATTTACCAAGATGTACACCTTCTTTTCCACCATTTACTAAGATGATAACCTTTTCTGTCATCCATTATTCATACCTTGAGTTTCATTTATTCCATCCTAAGCATAATCACTTCTCCTTTGTATTAACCCTTTCCTGTCATGTGCGGCTTTCTGCCCTAGCAGCATATTTTGCTTTCAGGGAAAGGTCTAAAATGCAAAAAAACAGGTGCAAGCCACCTTGTATTTTGCACTTTGCACCTTTCCCCAATGTGAGAGCCTGTTCCAGAATGGAGTACAGGGCCCTGTGTTATCTGGATGAATACAGTGCTACCTGCATTTAGCAGCACTGTATTCACGAGGGATGGGCTGGGGTAGGCACATTGTGGGGTGAAGAATGCAAAGTAACCCTGTCCTTGCTATAGAACTGGCAAGTGCCTGGCAGCATTGCTCTTTGCATTAAAAATCCAGTCCGATGTGCAGAGCACAGATATGCTCCAGAATCACATATTCACTGATTACTAAGGGATGCAGTTTTTAACCCATGTAATGCTCTTGCTTCCAGGGCAATATTAAGTGACCCTCAAGGTCTGTTGAGCCAATTATTTAAACTGCAATGTTTCCTGCAGGCAGAGCCATTATTAGCCTTTGGGCTCCTATGAGTGAAACATATATTAAATTAAAAAGGCAGCACCTTGGGCTGTAGCTGAAAACACCTGAATGTGCAGAAAGGCTGCTCCCCGGTGCCCGAGACTCTTCACTGTCTTCCCAGACCTGCTTGGCTCGCACAGTGCTGACTAGAAGTAATTATGTTTGCTAATAAGTAATTAGTAGTGCTTATTTGCTCCAATTCTGGACAGTCTGGAAAATAGTAACCTTATTATTACCTCTCTCAGCAAAGCACCCACATGTGGCCCTGTTTGTCCTAGAGGGGCCCCACCAGTGCTAGGAGACATTAGACCTTACTGACTAGGGTGGAAAGGGTAATATACCATGTCAGTAGTGTACTGCAATATTGATGTTGCATGGGGGAGGCATCATTTTACAAGCCCTTGATTTGCACCCATATCTCTGCTCACTATGCCAAAGTCAATAATTAAGTGCTGAAGAAGGTGTCACAGTGACGGCACAATAGTGGTGATGTCAGGTCATAGAGGCTTGGTGATGACAACATTTTGTAACAGGCAGATAAGCAAGCAGGGGCGTTCTCAGCATGGCATACTTGTGGTCAAGTTTATGAATAACTTTGTATTCCCTACAATCAACATTTGGTCATGGTCCCCTCTTAGCTCATATCATGGTCACAGCCATAGTTCCAAGGCAAATCTAACCCTACTTGTCCTTTAGGCTGGGCTTTCAGGTGTATCAAGTGGCGATTCTCCCCAACTGTCACCCTAACTGGTCTTCAAGCTGACCTTCCCCTTGCCATAGATCTAGAAACCCATAGCAACCAATTAGAGCATTCTGTCAAAGTGTCTCAGGGTCAGTTCTCAGTGGGCTCCTCTGGGAATTTCAGGAGCTGCCGTTGTCGGACCCCACAGGGGAGAGAGAAATGTTCTCATCAACAGCAGCGATTCCCTGCAGTGGGGGGAGACGGCAAAGAGATTGTGACTTGGCTAAGTGTGTGTTTGCTTAATATGTCCTTTATACTTGTGTCATTCTTCTCCATCAGTCAACCATAGATGCCCTTTCTGCCCAACCCTAGCACTGAGGCCCAGCAGACACTGGCAATGGTGCAACAACCTCATTGTTTACTATTTTACTTCACTACTACAACATGAGAGTCTCTAGGGCTCATTTATCTGTGCCATAAAGTGTGCCTATTAAAGGACAAGGAAACCCGTCTAACCATTTTGAATGAGTGTCCACCCCACAGGTCCCCCTTTCCACAGCTTGAAGTACCTGAACCTACAGACATCCCTTCTTTGCCTATGGAATAGTAGGGAAGTATATTTATATTGTTCTTTTCTCCCATATGACCTAAATGACTTTAGCAAGCAAGGCAGTCATTATAGTTGCACTAAGTATGTGGGGATTCCAGGAGATTATGGGGTATATTTATCAAAGAGTGAAGTAAATAGTGAAATTCCGCCACTTTCCATTAATTTCTATGGGATTTTCAAAGGCGTATTTATCAAAGGGTGAACTTTCGATTTCACCCATTGATAAATATGCCTTTCAAAATCCCATAGAAATGAATTATGAGCTGCGGAATTTCACTCTAGTGGCGGAACTTCACTCTTTGATAAATTTACCCCTATGACTTGTACAGGGTCTAGGAGGAGCCAAACCAGGGTCTTTACCATGAGATTCCACATCAAAGACTTATTAATCAAGTGGACACTCATGTTCTGCCCCTTACATTGCTGATACAACATGCTCCTGTATTCTGTTGCCTACTTGTTCTTCCGTAATGGGACCCAAAGATTTGAACCATATGCAGGGGGTAGAATTATGCTGGAGAGTATTGTGGGGAAGTTCGTTTTGGTATTTTACACTTTAAAAACATACAGGTAGGCAATCCAATACCCATCTCTTATTGGCACTGCACTCCAATCTGACCATGCATTGCGCCCCTTAGTGTTCTTGCACTTGCATCAGGGGTCTTAGCAAATGATCCTCATATTCCAGCTATAGGAGGTCACTAAGCTCAACAACAGGAGGATGGTTTCACATTGGGCATGTGTGTGTGCTAGATAGGAGCACTTGATAATGATAATAGCACTGGGAGCCATGCAGGCATCTTCGGCAAAAATAAGGTTAACACACCCCTTGGCCTCTGGTCCTGATTGTGGAAAGAAGTGACATTTGCATTCTCTGGAGATCAATAAACGGAGCTGGCTGCGTGACATTAATCATTCATAAGGGCGCTGTCATGTACGGCCAATCTCTGCTGGAAGCTGTGTCTGTGAGGGGAAAAGAAGGGCAGCTGCGTCCTTATGGAACAGGGAAATGTCAAGGCCATTTGATAGAGGATTTAGGGGGAACAACAAATGGGTGACTATTAGGACAGGAGATGACATATATAGGGTTTACGAGATTTACAGCTGCATCTCTCATTAACATAAACCCCACAAGTATGGCAATATGTAGAAAAAAATTGGTCTACTGAGATAGTAAAGAAGAATATTTGATATTGCCAAAGCAGAATTACTGGTATGTTCCTGGGTGAATATGGTAATAATCCCTAGACCAGTAATGAAACAGGAAAAATATAACAACGGGGGGGGGGGGGGTAAAATGCTAGATGGCCCCTAGTGATTATAATCACTTGCCTGAGTTCCGGGGCCGGTGTTCCTATTCACTTTCTGGATCTTCTCTTAGTTCTGGTTCAGGTGCACAGCCGTAGTAGAGTGAGAGGCCAAAACTGGAAGCAAAAAGCCACCTATTCACTCTACTGAGCATGTGCATCCGGAACGGGGCCCACATTGGAGTATGGAAAAACAGAAGAAGATTGCGATGTGGTTCTCCCGAAGAAGTACCCCAAGCAGGAGCACCAGCCCAGGGTCTGAGGCAAGCAATTATATTCACTGGGGGTGACTAACATTTGGCTTCTGCTTTAATACTCAAGCACGACCAGAATATACATTATAGTGTTCAAGCCTATAAGAGTGTCTACAGAAAAAAATCAGTGCCGTCTTGATCCATAGGTCAGAGTTCTTCATGCATCTATGCGTTACATTTTATGGAATATTCATCTTATCCTTTCTGCTGGCTTGTGTGGACATTGTAGTTACTTGAGAAGCAATCTAAATGAAGCTCAGAATGACGACTAAAATATACTCTGGTATCAACACACCCAAGGTGAAATTTTGGAGCTCTTAATATTTGTTCTCAATTATGTGCAAAACATATGTCTACCCTTTGGAGGACTTAAATAAGTGATGGAAATACCTCATCCTCCTTAAAGTGTGTCTCCTGAACCTTGGCCTTACAGAGCTCCAAGCCTATAACTTAAAAAGCCTTTTAGAGTCTTTGGCTTCTGGTGAGCTGGCGACTATTCTAAGTATAAACGTTATTTAGCCAAAAGAGCAATAATACATGGACATAAGTTTATCTTAATGAGGAAAGAAAATGTATTGTGGTGTCCACCCATCCGACATATCCATACCTTGCAGCCAGCTCAGAAGGTGACGCCTGGCTTACTGATAAGTTAGATTTATTGGTTTGAGGTACACAAAAAGGGAAAAAAATGGGGGTGGGAGAATTTTAAGGGAGAAAGGAGCACAAGGAGTCAGTGATTAATTGTTATAGGGCATCTCAGATGAACACTAGAAATATTATGATTATAGGGTTGTATAATTATCCATGTTTCCTCTGTCAGGTCACAGGGTCCATATCTGCCACATGTTCAGCATATACACCAGACGTTTGATGGAATGTTTCCCTGTGTTCCAAAAGTATCGATTGGGTGGGTGCAGTAAGGCAATGGTAAAGATTGGAGAGGGATGGTCTAGTGGTCATATTTCAAACAGGCCTTCCCAGAGCTGCGGTATATCTCTTCAGTAGTCTCCTTTGCACTGTGGTGGAACAGACCAGATTCTTTTATAATTTCCTTATTCGTGATCTCCTGTTTGTTTGTTCTGAAGGTTGACACCTCAAGGGTAGATCTATGCAACCAACAATGTCCTACAGTTGTCCAGTTCTAGAAGTTGCTTCCATTGTAGGGATATGCTTCAATGCTCCCCAAGTAAAGTCACATATTGTATTGTGGTTTTCAGGGTCTTCATAAGCATAACAGCTCTATGTGTCTGTGGACCTGTCTACTGTGGCAGTTTGTAAGATGGTCTGTAACTTTGCAGTGGTGAGACTTTTTGTTTTTCCAGACCCTTATTTCAAGGATCAGGTGGCCAAGGTCAGCCTTGCTTTGTAAACTTTATGATTAAGCAAGAAAATCAAGGTTTTTAGGGCAAGGCCAGACGTGGCGTTTTTACGTTGCCTTTTTTAAAAAAGCTCAGTCGGGTGTAAATATGAATAACTGCACTACCACTAAAACAAATGGAAAATGCACTATGGCAATTCTCACAGGGCGATTGCAAGCCGAAATCCGCCACGGGATGCCAGTATTGGTGTTTTTTAGCAGAAACGCCAATACGTCAAGAAATTACCAAATCAATAGATTCTATAGGATCTGCACTTATGAAACCACACTTTATGTAAATAGACAGCGTATTTTAAATATGGCATCCAAATTCTCGCGTATTAGGCCAGTGACGTAATGACGTTGCATATTGACGATCATTCTGGCTCCATTTTGCATGTAAATAGCTTTTCTACTTGGCTTAAATTCTTCCGAGATGTCTTCCTCCAAAGCCAGCTGAATTATGGGGAACGAGAACAATGGGAAGTGCATGTTGGGAAAAGAAACCTACGTGCTGAAAAACGCATTTTGATGGTCGCGTGTGGTTTCAGTGGCATATTTACGCCCGACGGACCTTTTTTTAAAAAAGCAACGGAAAAACGCCACGTCTGGCCTTGCCCTTAGGAGGTCAGATGTTTAGGCAGACAGAGAATTAGTTGATGGAGATGTGCTACTTTCAGCCATATGGATCTCCCTGACTTTTGCATCACAGCCCAGTGCTCTATTGATTTCCTTATTACAGCGCAGTGTTTGCAGCTTCTGGCCTGAAGTGAAAGACATTTGCTTCTGTTGTGTCCCAGTTTTGTAGGCTGAAGTAGTATAATATGCACTTTGTGAGGGCAAGGAGCTGGAATGACAATATAGTGGACCCATGTCCAGGGCCACCATCAAAAATCACAGGGCCCTATACCACCTAACAGGGTTATTGTCCCACTTCTCACCTTCTTCACATAGGGTGGACACCTGCAAACAAAGGATAATAGAGCCCAGTTTAAAAATGGTTGTCTAAATACCCTATACCCCCCCCCCACTACATAATGTTATGCCCCAAACATGACTTATCCACCAGACTCTGCTTTGCTCTTTCCAGGACCTGTAAAAGTGTATTGTTTGGACTTCTGGGCCCCCCACACTGGGACTAGTCTCCCACCTGACCACACTGGAAGAGTTTTGGGGAACCCCAATGGTTTAGTAATGAGATCCCCTTAATCTGCATGCAGTATAGACTCTGTGAATGGGCTTCAAATGTCAGGATGTAGCAGCCTGTGTCTGAGAACACACTGTGATTAGCGCATAATTTTAATTACGGGTTGAGCTGGCGCTCGGAATACAATGTGTAATTTATAGGCCTGGTGCCTCCCATATTTAACTTCCAAGAGGCCCACAATAAGCAGGTTCTTATATATTGCAGCTCTGAGTTCTGTTACTGTTCTTCTTTATGTTAATATACATTAGATTTAGGGACGGAACGTTTGGCTTTTAGATATTTTATGCAGAAGCAATGAACTGAAGGAACAAAAATGGAGAGAAAAACCATAAACCAGCTTTTACTTGGCACCGTTAATTAAAAGTAAGAGGGTACGGTTATAACACTGGGCCAGTTGTGGCTGTTGAGGTGTCAGAATAAGTTACATTGCAGTGCAGCAATAAAAATCAAAATTTGTGCTGAACAGCAATAAAGGGAAATGCATTCTTCATTTCTGGAACAATTCCTACGAGTCAGCTCAATCTCTGGTAAATAAACTCTTTGTTGTGTAGAGGGCACAGCCGCAAGTTCCTGCTTTCCCATTCGATTGTTAATGGTCATTTATAAAGAACCAGCGTATTTCACATCAAGGTGTCTGTAATGACTAAGGGTGCAATGCCAGGGGTAGCTGCACAGAGTTGCCCAATATCACTGTATTGACATTATTAGATGACATTATGGGGAGACATATACAAAAATTGTCCATTAGTCTGCCTGCTATACTGCTGCTCCCCAGCGTGGCAGACAATAATGAAGATTTATTGAGGCTTAGCCTACCCAAACGATCAACTTATAGTTATAGATACATATATAATTATAAATTCTCCAATGGAAAGCTTTCTTTTGGTTGCCTCCACAAGCCAGAAATATAGTCCATTTCCCACAGCCATCTCTTTGGCAGTTATTTCTACCTGTATGCCCTTGGCTTTACCCATCACCAGTCCTATTATGCATTATAGTCTTAACAGTAGGCCCTGGTGCTACCACTTAACTGAAGAGTATGGAAGGAACGGTGAAGGTCTGTAGATATGTGTGCAAAACAGGACAATGTCAGAGGTGCACGGTTTGAATGTGTTTTCCAGAATTGTTAGCAGCTTTGAAGACTGTGAAGCAATGTAAATGCTGACAGAGTGATTGTAGAATAGGTATAACATGAAAGCAGTCTTGCAGGTGGGAATGGGAAGAGGTGATGATGACCCTCAACAAGTAGAAAACCGATAGTTAAGGTCTGGTCAGCAGTGACCCCAGTTTATTAATCTGTAAGGTTAGCATCATTCAGACCTAATCCATTCCTAAGGAACATCTGGAGAAGCCCTCCTATTCCTTCTCGTAGGCTTTCATCATGGCCAAAAAGCAATCCATTTCCTGGGGGGTCCTAGACAGTCTGTCCAGTGATGATGTGTGGGTCCCATGAGCAGCCCACTGATTATGGCCAGGGGCTGCTTGTCCCATCAACACACAGAAGAGCATGAGATCTCAGCAGATAGTCTGGGCTGTTACATTTTTCTGAGGAGCATGTGCAGAAGTGTAGGAGATACTTTGCACGTTTAATAAAATAGGTGCTAAATTGTACAGGGAAGTAAAAAATATCACCAATCAGCTGTTAGTTTTAATCTAGTGCAAGACACCGACTTGTGGTTGCTATGAATTAATTGACTTTCTTTCTTACAAATGACTTTATAACGCCACCCCTAATTACATATTTGCCTCTTCTAAGTGGCACCAGCTGACATCAAATATTGACAAATATCCAGGGTGGTCCATTGGCGTGTTTGTGTATTGCCTGGGCAAGTCAAGATCGTGGTCTAGAACCTTCAGGTGTTCCATTATTGATCACATGGAACCTGGAATTTATGAATATAACTTATAAATGACAGAGAAGTCAAGCTTCAAGGAAAGAGTCAAGAATTAAGGAAAGGATTAAAAATGAAGGTGCAGGCACACTGTCAGTAGGCAGCTTACGTAGTAGGTTCTGTGGCTTAGCTACTCCTGCTGCATGTTTATATACATTAGAGTGATATTACTGATTGTGAGTGATAAAGTCCTATGGGCTGAGGCTGCTGGGAGTTGTTATTGTTCAACAGTTGGACCCCGCCAGCTTGGTTTTCCCTGAACAAGTTAACGAGAACTGTAGGCACAGCAAGGTGCAGAGTAATTAATGTGATTAGTGGTGCCGTTGGTCATTGGTATGCAGGAAGCAGCTCTGTCGGTTTTTTGATCGCAGCAGCATTGTGAGCAGAATACCGGGTGACAGTTGCCCAGGGGATCTCCCTTTCCCCACAATGAGATGTTACAAGCTGCAGCTGTCATCTCTCCTCTGGGCTTCCGGCAGCTGGAGTTGACTGGACAGCATTCGAGTAGTCGTTTCTCTCTTCCATACAAATGTTTCTCTCCCTCCCTGTCATGGGGAACGGACGTTCTGTGAGCAGTCAGTAGCCACACAAAGAGCCATCCGTGTTGCTGTCACTTGCAGCTTGTGCCATTGTTCCTTGTACTCCAATTGCTCATAAATTTAGCTAGGGTGCACACAACAGATAATGTTGCAAACAAACGTGCACACAGGGAATTTTGTGTGGCGATGTTCAGTACTAATTTGGATCCATCTTTCAAAAAAAACCATCAAATCAAAATCCATTTAAAAAAAAATCACTTTTGTGCATATAACGGAAAGGAAACTAGAGTGAACATCCAGTGGCTTGGTTCTGTGATTCATGGAAAGGCAATGACAGATTAGCTGGCAGTCCTTAGGTAGAGCTTGGTAGATGCAGAATTCAGCTTCTCAGGGGACAAAAGCTGTAGTGATGGTGCCACTGCACATTTCCATTTTGTCCCTTTTTTTATTGGCTTTTCTAGCCTCAGGTGAGATGATGAGTTCCATTGATACTGGCAGTTCTAAATACATTAGTACTGGCCTTTACTCATTCATGTTTGTAAACCAGCTGGATTGAGTAGGTATGGCTTTCTCCTGTGTGTAGTGCTCAGGTTCAGGCCCGGACTGGCAATCTGTGGGTTCTGGCAAATGCCAGAGGGGCTGCTATAATGTGCAATAGAAAGTCACTATTTAGTGGGCTGTTTGGGCCTCTGTGTGGGCTTATTGGGCCTCTGTTTACCTGAAATGCCAGGGCCTATTTTATTTTTTTCTCTTGTATTTTTCTCTTAAATTTTAAAAGAAAAAATTTTTCTATATATTTAAAAATTGTTTGTAACACAACTCTTTACTTTTAAATCATTAATTATTGATTGCACTATGTCACTTTTTACAAATGGTAATTAACTTGATGCCTATATATACCTGTCTGTCTCACCTCTGCACTATGCTTGACAAAGGGGCGTGACCCCGAAACGTTGCACCTGCACTGCATTAAAAAATTGCAAGGGCTCGCCCTGCAGCTTCAAATCCTGTGTGCCAGTGTGCTTTTTCGTATCTATTTTAATTCTCAGTCCGGTCCTGCTCAGGTTTAATAGGCAAATTGTATTCTAACTCTATACAAAAGATGAGTGGGTCAGAAATAGTTTACCCTATATCTAACTTTAACCTGCTTCTTCCCAACCCAGCCTTGCCTCCTCTTCTAGTTTTTTGACCAGCACCTGACCAACTGCTCATCACTAGTATACACCGCCCCAGGCAGTCCATGAGAGACACCCTAATCTGTCAGACACTGTATAAAAGAAAAAGCAGCAAGGAGAAAGCATCTCCCTAGCAGCTGAGTCAGACTAGCCTGCCAAAGTATCTCTAGCCTGCTAGAGTATCTCCTGCTGGGCTTCAGCAAAGGACAATTCTCATCAGCTCTTTCTTATTTCCATAAACAGCTCATTAAAGATTTATTATTTTTCAGTATACAAAATAAATCTCTGTCAGTTAGCAGCTGAGTTAGCAGCTTTCCCAGCTCAGTTGGCTTTATAGAACTTTGGGATACTGACATTAAACATGGTCCTTCCCTCTGTGGATATTGGTGGTTCAGTTCAGCAACAGTTGGAATAGTGAAAGATTTAAAGGTAAAGCTGTCCATACACAGACCAGTAGTCACGGGCATCTTGCCAAATATACAGATCTTTGCTGCATTTGTTCTCAAATTATGGTCAACAAGCTGAGCTGTTACTCATGATTGATCTTTCCTTTTGCCTCAATCAAATATTGCTCAGGGAGGGGGCCATTTTGGATCCAATCACAACCTAATAGACTGTCAAGTGAGGCTGACGCCGGCCTCTGAACAGCCACCTTTATTTATCCTTTTTGAAGACTTTCCACCACTTTTAGTTTTTTTTTCAGGGTTTCTGCTTCCATCTTGTGGCAAACTGATAAACAATCAACCCTGAAAAATCCAGGCTTTTTGTTTTTCTACGTTTCATTGGTGATAATCTCAAGGGCACGTATCTCTGGTTGCATAGTTATAGTCAATGAGAGTCATCTTCGAGGTTGCTGTAAATGTTGCACATAAAATCTCTCTACAAAAATTGAGAATCTTCTCAACTAGAAAAGCAAAAGTGTCTCCACCTGAAGTACGAGCACATCCACCAAACAGTTTTAGAAACAGCTTATTTCCCATGCCAAGCAAGCTCTGGAATATGCCACCTATCAGTTATGTTATTAGTGTCCCTGCTTCGGCAAAAACCCATCAAGAAAAGAATTGGCAAGTTCGTGATGCAAACTGCTAGACAATGTTCTCTATTAAGGTGTGTGTTAGTGCACGCAAACACAAATTTTAAAACAAATTGTGTTGCGCACAAAGAATTTGTGAAAACACAAAATATTGCATTTATTCTGACATGCTATCACAGTTTTTAAAAATGTGCACACAAGTTTAAAATGTGCGCACAAAACAATTTGTTTTCTTTTTGAGCGCATAGCACAGAAGGAATTAGAGGGAAAAATTTCTGCTAGAATAGTTATTTGCCTAATGAAAGAAAATGTCAACCTAAGCAACATTCTAATATACATTTATTACTTACTGTCGCTGATTATAAAATTTTGTGTAAAAGTTACTGCTGTTGAAAGTGGTGTCTGCTTATTAGAGATGTCTGCGCCGGCCCATATCTGCACACAGTTTGCACCCGTTCTGTGCCTGCTTTTTCCAGCAGCGTCTATTTATAGGTGAGATATTCTATGAATAGAATAGGCGCAGGTCTATAAATAGAAGTGATGGGCAGGTGCGCATTGGGAGCGGGCAGGTTAAGGCCCCCATACACGGGCCGATAAAAGCTGTTGACAGACCGAGTTGGCAGTTTATTGGCCTGTGTGTGGGGCCCTCCGATGGGCTTCCTTGATCAATATCTGCCCGAAAGTCGGGCAGGTTAAAAAATCCCGATGGATAGCACCCGCATCTGTCAGTTGATTCGGTCCCTAGGGTCCACGATCGGATAAGCCCAATATCGCCCACCTCAATGTGGGCATATCGGGGAGATCTCCCAGTGTGTGGCCAACTTTGGGGTCGGGTGTGGGATGACTTTTTGTCAATCCGCACATCACCACTGCTTATCAATTGCTTTACTCCTGACTCCAATGTTGCAGAAGCCAGCTCTCCTTCAGCAAAGGCACATTCATTTATAAGCTTCTTCAGTTTTATTGTTTCAACGTCAGAGCCACCGGGGGAGGGAATAGCAAATGGCCGGACAGACGCTGCTTCCAATAGCAATTACATTTATGCATAACTTTAAATCCAGTGAAAATGTGTAATGAATGTTTAATGGTAAAATGCTTAGGATTATTTTTTCTGTCATTAGGTAAAATGGTATCTTTGGGTTTGCCTCCCCTTTAAAGGACAACTAAGAAATGTCACAATATAAGGCTGATTAGTAATTAATACACATAATTACTACATGGCAGCACAGAAACCAGTGCAATTAGCATCAGAATTTAATAATCAGCAAACCTGTAGCATCAGCTTATATTACAGAGGAACCTCATTTTCTGCTGGATAATTAGTGACGAGCCCTAAGCTTAGCTTCTCAACAGCTGCTCAGAGCCCACTGAGCATGTGAGTGTCACAGACACTTTCCAAGATGGTGACCCCCTGTGACAAGTTTGAAGTCCTGGGTCATTGATGCTATTGACAAGCTGAAACTTTAGGCTGCTGCAATAAGTTCAGTAAATAAAATATGACATTTTTAGTCATATTCATTTTTAGGGTTTTAGATCTCTTTTAAGAATGTGTCTGTTATACAAGAAAATACTGGGACTTTATATATTAGATAGAGCCTGTTTTCCTGTTACCAAGCTTTAGATATGAGGTTTTGGATGTATCTGAACAGTAAAGACCATGGTGCATTGTTGCTGCAGAAACCCACCTCAAAATGACACAAATTGCTCTGGCCTTGTTTTTCTTTTGGGGTAAACTGGTTCCCTGAAGCAGGAACAAAGCATCACATTTGGTTTGTGTCTTTTTTTCAGGCCTGGCTAACAGAGATTCATGAATACGCACAGAAAGACGTGGTCATTATGCTCCTAGGAAATAAGGTATGGCTGGTGTTTAAAGGGAAGTATAATAACAAGTTTTATGTCGTGCCATGGTTGATGACTTTTATGGTATATTTCATGAGCCAAAAACAGAGTTTATGATATTTTTGTGCCTCTCCGGGAAGCGGAAGGGAGTGATTTTGGGAGCTTCTCATCTGGCTGAAAAGCGCTCCTGGCGCCATCAGACAAAGCTGCTCATTATCCCTAGATTTGCCTTTTTTCTTTTTTGGCAGTTTTGAGTTACTAAATATATATAGTTTTCATAACATTACATATTTTGAAACTGCTGTGAAGTTGTTCTTTTCTTTGCCTGGCAAATCTTCCAGTCTGCTAACTCATGCAGAGAATGGAGGGGATAGAAGCGGGAAAGAAGGAAAGCAATTAGGGACAAAAGTGGCTTTACATTCAAATGAGAAAAAGCAAAAGAATAACGTGGAGAGCAAAAGTAGACGATGGAAGAGAGCAAAGTGGAACTAGGGAAAGAAAGGAGGTCAGACATACTCAAAAGACCTTGTAGATTAAAGTGGAACACAAAATAGGTGTGGGCTCAAGAGAACGTAAACAGAAAAGAAGGAACTTTGAGGAAGAACAAAATCACAGGGGCAAAAAATGTAAAGACCAAGAGAAGATGTAGAAAGGTGAGAAATAATAATGAAAGGAAACATAATGTGACCATACACAGGCCAACCCATTTGTTATACCACCTGATCAGCCTGGATTCTATACGAGAAGCCATAAAAGTGTATGGCCACAATGATCGGCACAAAAGGAAATAAAGAGGAGATTTAGAGGTGTCTCCTCTTCATTTCCTGTATATTTAAAAAGACCAACCTATTACCAATTTACCAGAAATTTTTCTTCAAGACTGATAATCCTCAATCCACCAGGATCATAGCTCTGAAGGGTCCCCAACTTCCCATACAAGCCCAGATGGTCAGGTCAGGTCAGGTGGTGTGGTTGAAACTGGTCTGAAACAACTGCAAATCTGGGCATGTATGGCAGAGCAAATAAAGGCTGGAAAAGATGAACAAAAACTGAAAGGAAGGCGACAAAGAAGTTTAGATAAGCATCTGGGAGTAGAACTGCAAAGAAACCCATAGAGAAAAGACAGGAGAACAAGAGAAGGGAGAGGAGTAGGTGTGGAATTCATGCAAATTCATGTAAAATATGCCAAATATTCTACTGATGTTTCCTGCACAGTAACCCATTGAATATGCAAATAAGTGCATTTAGATGATTTTACCATTGCTATTGAATAAAAATTGCTTTATTTCCCCTTTCTTCAGAAAAGCTCTGAATATATCACATCAGACTGTTGGTTTGTACGGTAACACTTCTATATGTTCCACAGGGCTACTGAGCCAGCATTTGTATTTGCCCTTCCTCACCCTTCAGTAATACATTTAGCAGAACCTTATTATTAAAGGTGAACAAAAGGTAAAAATAGCAAGTCCCGAAGAAAGGTCCTATTTCCCTCGTACTGATTTTGAAAATGCAGAGCTGCCCAGCAGGGTTGGTGACTGATATGACTGACCGTTTGACCTATGGTTCTCTACATTCTGGTGGTAATTGTGACCTGGAGCTTGTGCACTGGAGGCACGGATCATAAGAGCTTCAAGTACACATGCTTGATCATCTCCAAAGAGCAGAGTTCTGGAAATCAAGTCCCCTTATTAGCAGCCAACCCTGCTGTGTAGCTCTGCATTTTTAATATTGGAATAAGGGATGTTACTGGAGTTGGAAAGGGGGCCAGTGCAGAGGACCCCAGTTAATATTTGGCATTTAAGCTTTGACCTTGTTAGACAAGTGACCTGCACAGTGGCCCTTACCACTTATGGCTTTTGTCCACAGGTGGATTCAACTCATGAACGCGTGGTAAAGATAGAGGATGGAGAGCGTTTGGCCAAGGTAATTCCAATATAGTCATGGATGGATAGTAAGTATGGGAAACTTGCGACAGAAAAGTGTTAATATTTAGCGTCATCTGCTTCCCACGACATCAGAGTCTTTAAAGATGGTATACCCAAATTCCAAGTAAATATACAATAGATGTGCTTATAACCAGGTTATAATTCCTGTATCCCCCTCCCAACCTCCTCGTTGACAGTGATATTGGAGGAATGGGAATAAAAGAAGGGTCCCTGGACCACTTGAGTAGTAACATTCACTTCACTGCACAATATTTTATAACCTGCCTATTCAGCCTTTGCCAAATCTGGCACTGAGATGAGTCTGTATTGCTGACTGAGGTGTCTCTTGCAGGAATATGGAGTACCCTTCATGGAGACCAGTGCCAAAAGCGGGTTAAATGTGGACTTGGCGTTCATTGCTATTGCAAAGTAAGTTACGGAGTCTTGATATAAAATACGTGTTCATCAGCTTCTCTCGCACCCTACAGGTCGAGGCTCCAGTACGGCAAGTGAGAAATTGCCCCTTATGCTTCCTCCAGCCTGGGCTTGTGAGTCTGGACTCAATACATAACTTGCCAACATTTCTATGGTGAAGTTCCTTTCGGTTTCAAAGCAAAAACATATTCTTGCTAGAAGCATTCTCTCTAATTATATTGTTACGGCCCACTTGGTCGATAGCTGCAGTAAATACAGTGCTTTATATACAGTGTTGTTGCACCTTAAGGTGGCCATAGATGTAACAATTATGATCTTTCTTGGAAAAGATGTTTCCAAGAAAGATAGTTTGTTTCAATACACACGTGTAGAGCTGAATTGTCAGATATACAGGAAGAAACAATAGAATTCAGCACTAACAATGGCCGATGTTTGGGTTCCTTCAAAGGCACCCGATCGACGAGCCGATTGATATTCAAGTTTTCTGTTGATATCGGTCAGCTCTTTTCTCCCCATACCTGCACCGAATATCGTACAATTCATTTTGTACGATATTATCTATGGCCACAGGTCCCTACTGGAAGAAAACAAGCCCTGTTATACATTTGAATCCATTCGGAATAAACTAATGTTTCCCTGGGACTCTATTCTCTTCTTCTCGCCAGAGAACTGAAGCACCGGTCTATGAAGCTGCCCAACGAACCCAAATTCAAACTTCACGACTACGTCAAAAAAGAAGTAAAGGGCTCAGGATGCTGTAAATCATGATCCTGCCTCACCCGTCGGAGCCAGAGGGGACGAGCCATCCTACAATTCCTGTACAGAGACTGATGAGAGAGGTCGGCACCTCCACCAATTGGGCTCCTCTCTGCGAGAGCCCCGCTTCAGCACAGACCCATTCCTTGTGGAGAGTATCTGTCTGTGCATGTCTGTGTTTGTCATTCTGTGAGGGTAGCAATCTGATGTGTTGAACAAAAGGACATCTAAACCAGTTACAGTCCTGCGGCGCACAGGTTTCCGGAAGTTTACACACAACCCAGGGGAAAGCGGATGGGTCCTATAGGCAGGCCAGTGTTTTGTAATATGTGCATGTAATACAGGGCTAGGCTTCTGTGTATATTTACCTACATTTCCTACCGCTGGATCTTAACTATACAGGGATGGACACAACAGGAATGTCCACAATAACTATGAATGTATTTCATATGACCACAAGAGCCCCTGCCAATCATTTCACTTGTGATAACCAACTCGGTGATTAAAGGAGAACTAAAGCCTAACTAAAGAAGTAGCTAGAAATGTTGTACATTATGTTTTGTGCTTCTGTACCAGCCCAAGGCAACCACAGCCCTTTACCAGTAAAGATCTGTGACTCCAAAGATGCCCCAGTAGCTCCCCATCTTCTTTTCTGCTGATTCACTGCACATGCTCTGTGCTGCTGTCACTTACTGAGCTTAGGGACCCACTCACAATATACAGTACATATATAATAGAAATGTCACAATATAAGGCTGATTAGTAATTAATACACATAATTACTACATGGCAGCACAGAAACCAGTACAATTAGCATCAGAATTTAATAATCAGCCCTGTAGCATCAGCTTATATTACAGACCAACCTCATTTTCTGCTGGATAATTAGTGACGAGCCCTAAGCTTAGCTTCTCAACAGCTGCTCAGAGCCCACTGAGCATGTGAGTGTCACAGACACTTTCCAAGATGGTGACCCCCTGTGACAAGTTTGAAGTCCTGGATCATTGCTGCTATTGACAAGCTCAAACTTTAGGCTGGTGCAATCAGTTCAGTATATAAAATATGGCTTTTTAGCCACATTCATTTTTAGGGTTTAGTTCTCCTTTAAAGGGCATTCCCTCTAATATTCCATTGAAGAAACTTTAGATGTCCTTTTGTCTGGGGCTGTTGTAATTCCGACCAGTGTGTTTATGGCTTTAATGTATATTGTGGAGCTTTTTTTTATTTATTTATTTATTTTTTTTTGCTTTAACACTTTTAATATTGCTTTTTTTTTTTTTATATCATACCATTGTGGTACAAACGGCTGCATGGAGCACTCCATTGTAAGTGGTAGCTTAGGCCCTTGACACAAATTATGTTTTCTCCATCAGGAGATGGAGAAAATGGCCAATCCCACCTGCACCTGTCCCATGTGTAGTGACAGCAATGAATACAATCCACCCATCACTACATATACGGGGCATTTTAGACAGGAATAACCTTATAATATTAGTGGCTAATCACAAGCTGAATCCAGATACTGAAACATTCATGATTAAAAAAAAAAAAAAGAAAAGTTGTAAAGATCACAAAATGGGCTGATAAAGTAATTTTGCCCACATCTAGTGACCCACAGCATCCAATCAGATGTTTGTAAATGCTACCTGCTGATTGGTTGCTATGAATTACTAGATACATACCAAACATTGGCCCATTTAGAATATTGCCCTCTTAAAAAAAAATATATATATTTGTTTTCCCTTCAGGTATCTCTGGTTGAGTTTTATCAGCATCAGTCTCCTCCCTTGTATGACACCCCAAATATTTCATTCTCTATATAAATGCCTAAGCAGTATTTCTATTTAACGTTACGTGAGCTTTGTCTAGTCGAGTGCTGTTTTTTACTTTATTGCGGCAGGAATAGGGATGCACCGAATCCACTAGTTTGGATTCAGCAAACCCCCGAATCGTTCATGAAAGATTAAGCCGAATACTGAGTCTAATTTGCATATGCAAATTAGGGGTGGGAAAGGAAAAACATCTTAGACGTCCTTGTTTTGCGTCAAGTCACGCAATTTCCCTCCCCCAATTTCAGTTCGGCTGAATCCCGAACCGAATACTGGATTCGGTGCATTCCTAGGCAGGACACTTTCATTTGCAATGAGGGCAGTCTCTTTAGATTGCACAAAGACAGCAGCAGTCTCAAAAGGCAGTTCCCTCCTTCAGTATAAACTGTTGTTGTAACTACTGCCTCCATGAAGTTATAATTTTAAATGAAGTGACACCGATAACTTGATATCTGGCAGATTGTCATGGCTCCTAAAGGAATTGACCGTAGACAAGATTTGCTCCCACGGGGTCATAATGTGCCAATTTATTCATTGGCACCTGGGAAGAGATCCACTGGGGCAAGGACTGCAACCAATGTAGCCGGATAGGATTTTCACTCACCTGATAAATATAGTGGGTTTTTGGCCAGATATTCATAAGTAAGGCATTTAGCAGCCCACCAATTGACCAGTAATCCCATTAACATTGCGTGGAAAAGCCAAGTCGACAGCTTACCTACGCTCTTGGTTATGGGTACTAAAGGGTATAAAAGCCTATTAAAGCCAACTATTTAAGAATCTAAAGTCTTTTCTGGTTCCACAAACTTCCTGAGCCAGACAACTTTTATACAGAGTGAAAAAGATGTCTGTATAATATGATCAAAAAGCTGGAACAGCCTATGATGTTTGTGATCAGCTTTACTCTTGGTGCAACATGTACGGGGAATAAACCCATAATAGCTTAACCCACACAAAGGAAGCGACCAGCGTTTGGCAATTAGCTCATATCGTGCTAGCTGTGTATAATTGCTCACTGTTATATATAAACTTTTGTAAAACATGAGAAATAAAACATTGCGCTTAATAATAGAGGGTCAACTTTCTTTTATTAATCCTATAATAAACTGCAGTTGAATATGAAAAGGAAAGTGGGTTTGGGAATCACCTCTGTAGTGCAAGGCAGAGAATATTCTTGGTCAGGCAGTGACTAGATGGTGCTGATAAGATCTACAGGTTCCCAACACTACAGCAATAAAAGAACAATCTGCGTAGGATACATTTATCTGGATGCAAGATGATCAGCAAGGGGTTGCTCCAGCATCAAAACTCCTAAAAAGGAAACACATGCAGTTAAGGATTATAGATCAGGGCCTTAAAGGGCCAGTATAACCAGTTTAACAAAGAAACAAAGCACTTTGTTATGCAAGTGCAGATAAGGTGCCGGGCATGTTTTTGGGGATATTAATGAGATTTATAATCTTACTTCGTGCAAGTGCCTCAGCTCCGTGGCCATACCAAGTGCTGCTCTCACTTATTAGAGGTGTCAGAAATTGATCATTAGAGCTTGCAATGTAATTATTCAGTGTGCCTGAACTCTGCAGGGTCTAGAAACAAATACAACTTTGCTCTTTGAGGGCAGACACACACGCTCAGATTCTGGGGCGACTAATCTCCCCGAACTGCAACCTGCCGGCTAGAATGTAAGTCGCTGGCCGGATGGCACTCTGAGCTTAGTTTTCCAAAAATGCCTCGCGAGGAACCGGCGGGAAGGAAGTTCAGGGAAATTAGGAGATTTGTCGCCGGGTGACAATCTCCCCAAATCTGAGCGTTTCTGCCCTAAAGAGTTTAATGGAGTAGTATTACTCTAATCCAGTTTACCTTTCACAGGGATTATGGTATTCTGTAATCCACCAGGAGATTAAACATTAATTCCATTGCTGTCATAAAAGCACAAAAGTCATGTGCTCCAATATGGTTAAAGAACTGCTCAGTAACCAATAGCCTTAGTTTACTGGGGGCACTTTATTTCCTAAATAAAGATGACTGACACAAGGCATAGAAATCAATCTTACCACATTCTTCCTTTATTCAGAGCTCATAGGAACTCGTTGCACTCATCAAGGAGGGATAACAATGTTCCATTTTGGACAACACTGAAAAATAAAAAAAATGATGTCTATTGACAGTCTCTGCTTACTCAGTGCAATCTTTATTCTGCCGTGCAAAGCCTCAGCCCAAAAGAACAAAATCAAAATACTGGTTTACAGTTTCATATGAGGTGTCAGAATTTAGGGTACATCCTAGGCAAGATGACATTAGATAGTTATACCATCTGTACTTGACACTTACTGGTCAGAACTCTGCAGATGCTGCTGAAGAAAATGTCAAAAACATCCACATGTTCTCAATCTATGGGCTCCTTGGTTAGACCTACAAGAACAGACATTGTGTTAAAATATTCTGCAGTTTACAAGTGTTCACCAACAGCAGCTGTTTTTCTTTCATGCCTCAGCCCAAAGAATAAAATCAAGAAGCTGTTTTGACAGTTTCATATGAGGTGTCAGAATTTAGGGTACATCATTGGCAAGTAAACAAGGGGTGACTTAAATCACACGCACCTGAAAGGATATAACGATGCTCCATGTTGGTTTTTCCATTCAAGAAGCAATAAAGGAAGTATGGCATCTCATCTGTAATATAGAATGGATGGATCCCCATTAGAATGAATCCTATAAGTGCACTGTACTTCTAATGTTGATGTGCAAGAAGATCCATTGATCTGTGCCTCATGGACAGTTTCATAGGTGGTGTCAGAATTTAGGGAACATCACTGGCAAATACACAGCAGATAAATGACCCATCACTGGTACGTACTGAAACGACACTGCAAAGTCTTTTCTATCAGACACCTGAACGGATATAGCGATGCTCCATGTTGGTTTTTCCCATCCAAGAGCAATAAAGGGAGCATGGTGCCTCATCTGTAATATAGAATGGATGAATCCCTATTAGACGGAATCCTACAAGTGCACTATACTTTCAGCGCTGACAAGTAAAAAGATACTTTCAGCTCAGTGCCTCAGCCCAAACAATGGAATCAAGACAGTTTCATATGAGGTGTCAGAATTTAGGGTACATCACTGGCAAAATAATAAAAGTAGCTCAAAGCAATCACTAACCTGAAAAGTTATAGGAATGCTCCATGTTGGTTTTTCCATCCAAGAGCAATCAAAGAAACATGGCGGCTCATCTGTAATATAGAATGGATGAATTATTAGAAGGAATCCTATAAGCATTGATATACAAGAACATCCATTGATCTCTGTGCCTCAGCCCAAAAAAATATAATCAAGAAGCTGTTTTGACAGTTTCATATGAGGTGTCAGAATTTAGGGAACATCACTGGCAAATACACAACAATTAAATGACCCATCACTGGTACATACTAGAAACAGGACTGCAAAGTCTTTTCCATCACTGGAGACAGAAAGGGACTGGTCACTTGTCATCTGTAAAACAAAAAATGTCAAGAGGCCCATTAGAAATGAATGTTTACATAACAAAAATAATCTAAACTTACTCATAACGTTCCCTAAACTACCCCCAAAACTTAATTCTAGCAATAAAGTCACGACAATCCCAAATAACAGGAAATAAAGTGCTGTTTATCTACCCAGCATGGAAGCCATTTTAAAGGGGTTGTTCACCTTTGAGTTAACTGTTCGTATGATGTAGAGAGTGATATTCTGAGACAATTTGCAATTGATTGTCATTATTTTGAGGTTAGAATTTTTTGGCTTTTTATTCAGCAGCTCTCCGGTTTGCAGTATCGGTAATCTGGTTGCTAGGTTCCAAATTACCCTAGCAACCATGCATTGATTTGCAGAGACTGGAATATGAATAGGAGAGGCCTGAATAGAAAGAGGAGTAATAAACAAGTAACAACAATACATTTGTAGCCCTACAGAGCATGTTTTTAGAATTATTTGGAAACCGGAGTCAGAAGGCAATAAAAACTAAATAAAGACCAATTGAAGAGGTGCTTAGAATTGGCATTCTATAACATACTAAAAGTTAATGGTGAATCACCCGTTTAATAGGGTAAGCCAGGGATTCCAACCTTTCTTACGCGTAAGCCACATTGAAATGTAAAAAAAAGAGTTGGGGAGCGACACAAGCATGAAAAAGTTCATGGGGTACCAAATAAGGGCTGTTAGGTAGCCTCTATATGGACTGGTAGCCTACAGGAGGCTCTGTTTGGCAAGACATCTGGTTTTTATATAGTTAAAACTTGCTTTCAAACCTGGAATTCAAAAATAAGCTCCTGCTTTGAGGCCACTGGGAGCAACATCAATGTGGTTGGTGAGCAATATATTGCGCGCAAGCTACGGTTTGGGGACCACTGGGGTAAGCCAACAGTACAGAGTCCATATTTACGAGATGATATATTTAAGGCTATACAGAGCCATCACAGAGAATTAGCAGACAACCTATATCCACACGTAGTTTAATTCAAGAGCAATGCACCTCACCCACATTACCTGTTTGCCAGAGCAGCCATCTCTTCTGCAGGATTCATCCTACCTGGAATAAAAGAAATATTGACCTCATGTAATTATTCAAGACCTAATACCAGAGGAATGATTTCTTTGCCCTTCCTCTCGTACCAAATATAACCTGCATCATTAGCGACTAGGGGGGTATATCTAAGACTGAAGTTAGAGATCACCACAGTCCGCTAGAGTGAAATCTAAAATTGGCTACACAGTCTTTAATAAAGTACTCATAGGGTAGTTTGCGAGCAAAACTCTCCACTGACAGCGTTCCATAGGGCAACACATATCCCGGTCATCAGAGCGGCTAAATGAACCATGCACGGTGTCCCATCAGACTTTTTTTGTTCTTTTTATATAAACAGGTCTCCCTGTTTTTCTAGCCTACAACTGAAAGCAATCCAATCTCTCACTTCGAGGTTTAAAGCATGCTGCAACCCGATAAAAAAAAAAAAGCGCACTAACTGGCATTCATTTCCTCGTCTGCAGTTTACAAGGGACCCTACCATATTGAACCCAATCACGAATGCGAGAAGCCTGTCTTATTGCCTCAGCCCAAAGGACAAAATCAAGAAGCTGTTTTTGACAGTTTCATATGAGGTGTCAGAATTTAGGGTACATCACTGGCAAATAAACAAGGTGTCTTAAAGTCACACCCACCTGCAAGAATGTAGTGATGCTACATGTTGGTTTTTCCATCCAAGAGCAATAAAGGGAGTATGGCGCCTCATCTGTAATATAGAATGGATGAATCCCTATTAGAAGAAAACCTACAAGCATTGATATACAAGAGCGTCCATTGATCTTTGTGCCTCAGCCCAAAAAATAAAATCAAGAAGCTGTTTTGACAGTTTCATATGAGGTGTCAGAATTTAGGGAACATCACTGGCAACTACACAGCAGATAAATGACCCATCACTGGTACATACCGAAACTACACTGCAAAGTCTTTTCCATCAGACACCTGAACGGATATAGCGATGCTCCATGTTGGTTTTTCCATCCAAGAGCAATAAAGGGAGCATGGTGCCTCATCTGTAATATAGAATGGATAAATCCCTATAAGAAGGAATCCTACAAGTGCACTGTACTTTCAGCGTTGGTGATTAAGAAGATCCATTTAGCTCAGTGCCTAAGCCCAAACAATGGAATGAAGAAAGTTTCATGTGAGGTGTCAGAATTTAGGGTACATCACTGACAAATAAACAAGGGGTGACTTAAAAATCACACCCACCTGAAAGTATATTGTGATGCTCCATGTTGGTTTTTCCATCCATCAGGGGAGCATGGCGCCTCATCTGTAATATAGAATGGATGAATCCTTATTAGGATTATTAGGTACTTTCAGCATTAATAAGCAACAGATAAGTGACTGAATGATTACGGCAATGCCTTTTTTTCTCCACACACAATACAACGAGTTGGAAGACTTCAACTGTGCAGATTAAAATAGCTCAAACGCACTTTCCATGGAGAGTACACGGTCGATAGGGAACTATTTAAGTGTCACGTAGAAGCTGCATGACCATGTAAAGAGACAAGGCTGCAGGTACGTCTCTTACATATAATTTAGATTAGTGATGCCCAATCAGTGGTCCACAAGCAACATGTGCCCCAACCCCTTGGATGTTGCTCCCAGTGGCCTCAAAGAAGGAGCAATAATAATACATGTGTAGCCTTACAGAGCATTTGTTTTCAGATGGAATTTGAAAGCTGGAAAGAGTCAGAAGAAAAAGGCGAATTAAAAATCTAAAAAAAATTATTTAAACAATGAAGACCAAATTAAAAGTTGCTTAGAATTGGCCATTCCATAACCAACCCTTTTAAGAGGAACGGTTTCTCACACTTATAGTCTTGGGACCTATATTAAATGTGGATAGTGCCTTTGTGACCCAAGATCCGGCTTAATAATTTGAGGAACACGTTCTATGGTCTTAAATGGGACTACTGACTTACCCTAAATGGGGTATAGTATCACAGGTATAGTTTCCTGCTTACAAGAGAGGCCTGATTAAATTTCATTTAATGTTAATTCAGAGGTAGTTCACCCCGTGGATATGCTGCATAAAAATGCAATACAGCAAATCAATAACAAAAGTTGGTCCATCAGATTCCTTCCTATAATGTCCAACAAGCCAGGTAGTCACACTTGATCAAAACCAACAGACTTTATATTTAGTAGTCATTTAACCCAACGAGTGGTGGTTGGACCCTTTAAAATATCAACACACAGATGCATAGAAACATCAGCAGACCAAGACTGACAAAAAAAAAAACCTATGTACCTGGCACTATGGAGATTTATACCATAAACCAAAGCACTAAAAGGGTTAATTTACATCTGAAAGTATCTGCAGACTGTGCCAATTCTAAGTTATGGGAGAAAGATTTTCATTTTTATACCGTTAATTGAAATTTGAATCAACAGCACCACCTACTGTTTATTTTTGCTAGACAGACAGTTGGAATACAATTAAAGGGATTGTTCACCTTCCAAACACTTTTTCAGGTCAATTGTTTTCAGATTGTTCCCCAGAAATAACTTTTTTCAATTACTTTTCATTTTGTTACTGTTTTTCCCCAAAATCTAAGTTTAAAGTTAGTGTCTCTGGTGTCTGGCAGCTCAGTAATTCATGTGCAGATGAACGGTTACAATTTGCTACATTATTGGATACAATTTTCAGCGTCATCAGTGGAGTATTAGCAATAATATCGATTCTGCAGTATTAGCAACTATTGTATTGATTCCAACAGCTGCCTTTAATGAAACTCTGATTCTGCTCAGCAGGAACAAACGTATCTACTAATGAATCATTTAGAACTGTTCACAGGGTCAGCGACCCCCCCCCCCCAATAGAGCTGCTTTAGAAGGTGACATTACACAAAAGGAGGTACATTATTCAAATTCAGCAAGTCATGTGACACTAAACATTGATTATAAAGTGAATAAAGTATCCCCTATTGTAAAATATAAGGATATTATAAGTCAGGAGTTCCATGACCATAAAAAAAAACAAAAAAAAAAAAAACACATGAGCCAGAAGGCCGAGTGTTTTTATACAGATCATGGAACTCCTAGGTAACTTCGGATATCCTCATATTTTGCAATGGAGGTACTTTATTTATTATAATACACAAATTTCAGTGAGTCATGTGACAGAAATGACATCAGAACTCACCCTTTATAACTGATGACATCAGAACTCACCATTTATAAGGATATAATTTACAAGATATTCATGGCTTTTGTGTATTAGAAGAATTGTAGGTATTATAGTCACATTCCCCCCACAAGCGCTTAAACGGAGATATAGGATTAGATAAATACTTGCACAAGTTGCTACTAAGGCGCAGTTCTTACAATCTACAATTCTATATACAGAAGTGTCTTCTAAAATTAAAAAAACACAGGCCGAGACAAAGCAAAACCCAGAGAACTTTACACCGAGCAGCCAACGTAATGGGACAACCTTGGAAAAAAAAAATACACCCTCGTGGCACCTTTACACGAACCGCACAGCCTCTTACCTCGCACACAACTCGCCACATAAAGACCTACTTCCGACCCCTCACCCTCCTTTTATATAGAGCAATGCCTACAATGCCATAGGCCTACGATTTGATGTGACCTGCCGTACGCCCAATCACAACCCGCAACGTCACACGCACGTTTTGAACACTGCTGGGGATTGCACAGTTCCACCAGCGTGCACGCCCATTTAGCAGAACGGCAAGGGATTGGGAGTCGCTGATTGGTTGAAAGTCACCCGTGTGTTTCGGGCAGCTGGAATGTGTAGTTTTTCAATCGCTAGTTTCAGGTGGTGGAAGGCCGGAGAGGAACTTCAATTCCCAAAATGCCATGCGCCGGGAATTCCCGGAATCTGGTTTTTGCAGAGGGGAGGGCCTGGTTTCGGGGATTTAGTGGAAACCGGAAAACAGGTCTGCAGATTGGTGAGTTGTGGGATGGTGGAGTGTGATTGTGCAAGAACAGTGAATGTAATATGTGTGTGTGTTGGGGACTGGGTAGTAGGTTTAGAATGAGGGGTTGGAGGCTGTGCCTGTGACATATTTGGAGGGAGCAGATACATTAATTGACAGGGTCAGATTTAAGGGAGGCAAAAAGCATTAGCCCTGGGCCCTCAGCATCACAGCGTCCCTTGGGTGGGATTCAGTAAAAGTCACATCTAGTAAATCCAATTCTAAGGGCTGCAATGTTCATGTGGCATCTAAATGAATGTGCAATTAGCTGCAGCACATTACAGAGATCACACACCTTTCCCATCAGTCCTTGCTCCAGCAGAGCTTACAGTCTATTTGTAGCAGGAGCTAATTCACCTGTGCCAGATAGATAAAGCTATTACTAGTATAACCCCTGCTCTTCACCCTTCGGCATGACTGTTTTGTTAGCAGGAGAATCTTATTATCAGTCTTGTAAGAACCAAACATGGAGGAGCTTAAATCTCACCTGCTGGGTAACAATGTTATCCCCAATCAAAGGTGCCAGCTAATAGAGCCCGCATTACGGTTGGGAATAACAGTAGTTTTTTTTTGTTTTTTTTTTTAAACTGCCAGCGCTAGGTGTTAAGGGGTTATGCTGTCACCTAGTGGCAGACCGTATATTAGCACAGGATGTGTTTTGTATTCCTAGCACAGGAAGTGATAAAGCTGTGACAGCCATGTTATGTATTGTGAGATCTGCACTGCAGCATGATTAAACAGCAGCTCTGAGTGGACCTGCACAGTCTCTGCATTATTGAACAGAACCACTGCAAACATGGTGTCAGAAGCTTGAACTACAGCACACCATCCACGCATCCAGCTGGAAAAGAAACTCTCAGCATACTAAGCATTGGTATTTAAGCAACCATGTACGCAAACATGATACCTCCACCAGCCGAGATGAAGATGTCCGGCGACTTGGCTACCAACTGGGAAACATTCAAAGCTGAATTTCAAGACTTTATGTTAGCTTCCGGACTGGACGAGAAATCGGAAGAGGTACAGGCAGCCACTCTGAGGCGTCTAATGGGTGGTGAGTGCAGACACATCTATCGCCATAATCTGCATCTGACAGAGGAACAGCAAAAGAGCGCCACTGCCATCTTGGACGCCCTTGAAGCACATTTCAAGCCGACAAAGAATGTAATCTTCGAGCGCTTTGTCTTCGGATCATGCAAGCAAGAGCAGGGTGAGACGATTGACTGTTTTGTAACCAGACTGAGGGAGAAAGCAGCAACATGTGATTATGGACAGTTAAAAGATGAACTTATCAGAGACAGGCTGGTGCTGGGTATTACTGATGAAAGCACGCGCCGTCGCTTGCTAAGAGAAAGGGAACTCACGTTGGCGTCTGCCATTGATATTTGCCGAGCTGCGCAGCAAACAGACTTGCGAATGAAAGTGCTGACACAGGCCAGAGCAGATGACAGTATTAATGCTACAGCTGCCCAAAGCCCGTATTTTCTCATTGGTGGATGCCCGGGATGCATTCCTACAAATCAAATTGGACACTGAGAGCAGCTTTCTTACTACCTTCTGGACACCCTGGGGGCGAATGCGCTGGCTCAAACTACCCTTTGGTGTGTCTGTAGCCCCAGAGGTGTATCAAAGAAAACAACATGAACTACTAGCCGGCTTGCGAGGTGTGGAGCCAATTGCAGATGATATACTAATAGTGGGTTGTGGAGACTCACTAGAAGAGGCCACTCGCGACCACGATGCCAACATGATTGCCCTTATGAACCGCTGCAGAGAAGTGAAACTGAGACTGAGCATCAAGAAGCTACAGTTTAAACTTAATGAGGTCCGCTTCCACGGTCATATACTATCAGCAGAGGGGTTAAAGCCAGATCCTGAGAAGGTGAGGGCAATAAAAGTCATGCCTGCTCCAACCGATTCAAAGGGAGTGCAAAGGTTCATAGGATTCGTCACCTACCTGTCAAAATTCATGCCCCGCCTCTCAGCGGTGTGCGAGCCCTTGCGCAGGCTCGTGGATAAAGACATGCCATGGCACTGGCTGCCAAAGCACCAGGAAGCAGTTGATGAGGTCAAGCGACTAATTACCACAGCACCGGTACTAAGATACTATGACATTAGCAAGCCCATTACAGTTCAAAGTGACTCCAGTCAGAATGGCCTCGGATGCTGCCTATTGCAAGATGGACAACCTGTAGCATTTGCTTCCAGAGCCCTCACTGCAACTGAGCAGAATTACGCTCAGATCGAGAAAGAATGCCTAAGCATTGTGTTTGCCTGCCACCGTTTCCACAGTTATTTGTACGGTCGGGGAAACATCACGGTTGAAACAGACCACAAACCGCTAGTCGCGATATTCAACAAACCTTTGCTTAGTGCCCCAAAACGACTTCAAAGCATGCTACTCTCGCTCCAAAACTATGCTCTGGAGGTGACCTATAAACCGGGCCCATATATGTATGTCAGTGATACACTGAGCAGAGCCACAGCACGCTGGCACGAAGCGGACGCACCTCATGCCCAGCATTCAGTCTGCAGCATGTACCGTGAAGAGCTCGTCATAGAGGGCATAAACCAGGCCGACTATTTAAATGTCACGCATCAGCGTCTGTCGCAGATCAGGGAGTCCTCTGAGCAAGATGAACACCTCAAGATCCTCAAATCAGTTGTGCTCAACGGATGGCCTGATTCAAGGGCAGAGACACCTGTGGCTATTAGAGAGTATTGGAACTACCGGGATGAAATAAGTTTACAGGATGGGGTGTTCTTCAAGGGCCAGTGCATTATCATTCCAAAGCAACTACGTGCAGAGATGCTACGTCGCATTCATTGGAGCCATATAGGTGGTGAGGCATGCTTCAGGCAGGCTAGAGAAACACTGTTTTGGCCGAATATGCATGGGGAGATTAAAGACTATGTAGAACAGTGCACTGTGTGTAACGAATATGCACACGAACAACAAAAAGAGACTATGATGTCACATCCCCTCCCTACACGGCCATGGCAGATTCTGAGTATGGACATATTCAACTACGCTGGCAAGGATTTTCTGCTTATCGTCGATCACTATTCAGATTTTTGGGAAATAGAACTGCTGCCTGACCTGTCGGCGGACACCACCATTAAGAGATGCAAGGCTCAACTTGCCAGGTATGGCCAACCCGACCGAGTCGTCACGGACAATGGTCCACAATTTGCTTGTGCTCTGTTCACCAAGTTCTCTCAGGAATGGGGTTTTGAGCATGTTACTTCATCACCAATGTACCCTAAGGCTAACGGTAAAGCAGAATCGGCAGTGAAAATTGTTAAAGGCCTGTGCAGGCGAGCAAAACGTGCAGGAGACGACCCATGGAAATCAATCTTGCTGTGGAGAAATACGCCAACAATTGGCATGGACACTAGCCCCGCGCAACGCCTAATGGCCCGCAGGCTGAAAACTCCCCTCCCAGTGACTGACACACTACTGGAACCTTGCGTTGCATCAGAAGTTCCTGGCAAGCTGCATTTCAAACGGCAAGTGGCAAAACATGCATATGATAAAACGGCCAGGGACCTTCCGGCACTAAATGTGGGGCAAAATATAAGAATGAAGCCTCTTCCAGGTGACAGGACTGGCATATGGAGACTAGGAACTTGCCTCCAACAAACAGACCCTCGCTCCTATCTGGTTGAGGTGGAGGGTACACTGTACAGGCGCAATCGAGTGGACCTCAGGCCAGCAGAGCGAGTGGACCTCAGGCCAGCAGAGCCCAGTCCTAGCAAGCCTGCAGTAACAGAATCCAGTGAAACGCCGAGACTAGAAGTGGAGGCCACAGTGGAGAGCCAGTCTGAGCACTTGCTTGCAACGGACTGCACATCGGCCTCACAGCCTGAGAGTGAGTCTGAGATCCCGCGTTACTCACGCAGTGGCAGGCGAATTCAGCCACCAAAAAGACTTAACCTTTAAATAGTTTTAAAACAGTCATGTTTGGTTATCTTTGAAAAAAGTTACATATGTGCATATTATTTAAGTACAGTAGGGCAAATAACGTTACTACTTGAAGGCTTGAAATATTGTTTAAATATGTTAGATTATACAGTTAGAAAAGGGAGATGTTAAGGGGTTATGCTGTCACCTAGTGGCAGACCGTATATTAGCACAGGATGTGTTTTGTATTCCTAGCACAGGAAGTGATAAAGCTGTGACAGCCATGTTATGTATTGTGAGATCTGCACTGCAGCATGATTAAACAGCAGCTCTGAGTGGACCTGCACAGTCTCTGCATTATTGAACAGAACCACTGCAAACACTAGGCTACCTGCTTCGGTCGGGAGCTCCTGGTGGTGCGAGCAGCCATGTCTGGTCACTCGCTGCGCATAATGAGCAATTTGGGGCAGCTTTTCCTTATGTGCATGCGAGTGACCTGACATGGCTGCTCACTCCCTCCCGGTGCGGGTATCATAACGCTGACGGGGGGCATTTTTTTAAAAAAAAATATATATATTGATATCCCCAACTAGAATGCGGGCTCTATTCAGGGCAGCCATCAGGGGGGAGAGTTGTAGGGGGCCCTGAGGGTAAGGGGGGCCCGGCCACACCACACTTACTTGATTAGCCGGGCACCCCATCTTTCTGAGAGCTGCTGACTTCGGGAAGGCATGGATGTTTAAGGGCCCCTGGCCACCAATTTTCTTATAATGTGGGGGGGCCTGGCCACCAATTTTTTTTTCTCATGTGGGGTCCTAGCCACCAATATTTTTTAATGGGGGAGGGGCCTGGCCACAAATGTTTTTTTATGGGGGGCCCTGACCACCAATATCTTTTTGTTTTTTCATTAACATGTGGGAACCCTAGCCACCAATATTTTTTTTGTTTTTTTACTGTGTGGTGGGGGGCGGACCTGTAGGTGGGACTTGCTGTGGGTGCAGCCCAGGGGGCCCAGGAAATTTTGTCGTATTGGGCCCTGTTATTTCTGATGGTGGTCCTGGCTCGGCACCTTTGGTTGGGGATAACGTTATTACCCAACAGGTACCCTTTAAAGCGATACTGACACTAAAAATGTTCTTTTCAAAATATACAACATATAGGTCATGTTGATCGTTTTTTGCTGATAGTTCTGCTTTTGTAAATAATTGCTACTTGAAGTTCCTAAACCTGACTGTTTTGCCAACCTGACTGTCCCTTCTTTACCTGTCAGAGTTTCTAATGCTGATGGACTACTACTGTACAAATATGGCAGCCCCCCTCATACAGGAACAGGGTAGTAAAAAAGGCAATGTTAAAGCATCAGGCAAATACTTTTATGGCAAAATTATAAGAAAATGTTATAATAAATAATTAAAAAGTTCATTTTCCGATGTCATTAACTTTTTAAGTTAACCTGTATCACTCAAGAAATAACAAACCATTTGGCTGAATCCAAATCCGAAATATAACTTGACTGGCCACACATTTAAGAAATGTGTTTCTCTGGTCCAGAGGCTGATTTGTATATGAAAAGGTTCGGTTAGGGATGGGCGAATTTGACCTGTTTCATTTCGGCAAAAATTCGCCACCTGTGAAATGTTGCTGACGCCCATTAAAGTCTATGGGCGTCAAAAGTTTTTTTGTCGCGCGGTTAAATTATCATGACACGCGTCTTTTTTTTGACGCACGCCGCCATACAAGTATATGGCGTCATTTCCGCGGCGAAACAAGGCGAAAAAATTCGCCCATCCCTAGTTAGATTCCAAAAAAGAAAAAAACAGGATTCTGTGCATCTGTATGTGTCTTTCAGAGCAAGGAAAGCTCCCAGATTTCTGTCATGAACCTCTGTGGTGAGATGATGGTTGTTGTAGCTCAAAAAGGGCTGAATGTTTGCTTTAGTCAGTCCTTGTGCACAAGCACATTGTATAGGCACGGTATAAAACTGCTGCAGCTGTGCAAGGGTAGTGATGCACAGTGGTCTCTTGTTTTGTTTTTGGCTTCAGTTTGCCTTTATTATTCCAAATGCTGTTGTCATTTAGGCTTAGTGAGCCTCGCTTATGGATCTCCTTCCCGTTAGTTTAGGTCCCCACGGTTGCTCCTTTAGCAGGTACCCCCTTTTCCGTAATTCAGGGTTTAATTCCATGTTTTGCAAAACTAAGACTTTCAGCATCCTCCAACCAGTGAGCCGTGCTGGTGGTTAATGATGGTGCTGAGAGAATCTTCGTTCTGTTTCCGTTTCGCTTGTGCTTCTTCCATATGTGATTCTGCTGCCCCCCCCTCAGTAGAACCACGGCAGTCGGTACCCCCTTTCCTGAACTGATTGTTCTCAAGCAATCCCCACCTAACAGTACCAGAGACTGCTATAGGCAGCACATTGCTTATTAAATGCATGGGAAGCAGCTGCCAGTGGGGAAGGTGGCAGTTTGGAATTTTGGGTTCAGTCTGTCTAGAAGCACAGAGTGGAATATGGTAGCGATGGGCTGAACGAGCAGTTATCGGTTTTCTAGCACTTTAATGGCCTAGTTGCACAGACTGTAATTGTGCTTTTTGGTTGATCAGCCCAAAAATCTCCCCTTTTAACATAGATTTTTGTGGTGCTTTTTTGGGTCGAGAACTGCCAGTCACAGTCTCTATCAGGGGGTTTCCATTTATATGAATGGCAGGTGGTATGGATATGAACTAGGGATGCATCAAATCCACTATTTTGGATTCGGCTGAATCCTTCACGAAAGATTCAGCCGAATCCTAATCTGTATATGCAAATTAGGGGTGGGAACGAGAAAGCATTTTTTACTTCCTTGTTTTGTGACCAAAAAGTCACACGATTTCCCTCCCCGTCCCTAATTTGCATATGCAAATTCAGATTCGGTTCGGCCGGGCAGAAGAATTCGGCCGAATCCAAATCCTGCTGAAAAAAGGCTTAATCCTGGCTGAATCCCGAACCGAATCCTGGGTTTCGGTGCATCCCTAATATGGACACTATCCGTATTCCTGAATTCCCTTGCTACTGCATTAAAGGGGTTGTTAACCTTTAACTTTAATATGATGTAGAGGGTGATATTCTGAGATAATTGGTTTTTATTATTTGTGGTTCCTGAGTTATTTAGCTTTTTATTCTGCAGGTCTCTCATTTGCAATTTCAGCAATCTGGTTGCTAGGGTCTAAATTCCCCTAGCAACCATGCTCCTATTTGAACAAGAGACTGGAATATGAATAGGAGAGGCCTGAATAGAAAGATGAGTAATAAAAAGTAGCAATAACAATACATTTGTAGCCTTCCAGGGAATTTGTTTTTTTAGATGGGGACCCTCATTTGAAAGCTGGAAAGAATCAGAAGGAAAAAGGCAAATCGTTAAAAAAAAAAAAAAAAACTATAAAAAAATAAATAATAAAGACCAATTGAAACGTTTTGTAGAATTAACTATTCTATAACATACTAAAAGTTACCTTAATGGCCCACTTATTTTCTCAATGGTCCTCCTGGGTTGTGTCTGTGTTTTTGTTGGCTTGTAGGTTTCTAATTCTTCTTTTTCTTCATGCCCTGTCAATGATTTATGCAACATCATTTATGATACTAAAGATAATAAGTAACCACGCTGAGATAACAGCAGATAATCTGGCCAGTCAATATTAGGGCAAACTGAAAACACAGCACAAAAGCAAGGGAGTTCTGGTGCACATCTTAAAAAGTTTAATAAACTTTAATATATGGATCCATAAAATCTGCACTAACTGCTGTATAGTCCTTTAAAGGATAAGGAAAGCTACGGAGGCATTTTATTGCCAATAGATTAGCTGCAATAGTGCAAGCTAGAATGCTATATTTATTCTGTAGAATGTTTTGCCATACCTGAGTAAAAAGCTCTAGAAGCTCTCTGTTTGTTTAGGATAGGAGCTGCAGTATTAACATGGTCTGACATCACTTCCTGCCTGAGTCTCTCCCTGCTCTGGGCTCAGATTACAGTAGAGAAGGGAGGGGGGGGGAAGAGGAGCAAACTGAGCATGCTCTTGCCCAGGGCAATGAGGTTTAAGCTGAAGGCAGGAAGTCTGATACAGAAGCCCATGTGTACACAATACAAGCAAAGAAATGCAGTGTTTCTTTTCACAGGGGACTCAGAGAAGCATTACTTTGAGGGTTTACTGGTATATTTAGATGGACCTTTCTGATAAGGCTTACTTAGTTTTAACCTTTCCTTCTCCTTTAAGTAAAAAAAATGCATTTGAGTGGATTTTTGAGATTAAAGGGGTTGTTTACCTTTGAATTAACTTTTAGTATGATGTAGAGAGTGATATTCTGAGGCAATTTTCAATTGGTTTTCATTTTTTATTATTTGTGGTTTTTGAGTTATTTGGCTTTTTATTCAGCAGCTCTCCAGTTTGTAATTTCAGCAATCTGTTTGCTAGGATCTAAATTATTCTAGCACCTATGCATTGCTTTTAAAAAGAGGCGCTTATATAAATAGGAGGGGGCCTGAATAGAAAAACCAGTGAACAAAAGTAGCAATAACAATACGTGTGTAGCCTTACAGAGCATTCGGTTTTAGAAGGGGTCAGTGACCCCCATTTGAAAGCTGGTAAGAGTCAAATAATAATAAAAAAAAAAATATAAAAAAAATAAAATAACGAAGACCAATTGAAAAGTTGTTTAGGATCAGCCATTCTAAAAGTTTACTTGAACCACCCCTTTAGGAAGAGGGTGCCATGACCGGGAGACAGTCTGTGCTTTTATCCCATTGGGTAGAGCAATGTGCTCGCTTGTTGTGCTTTATCCTGACCCTCCTCTCTCTGGCTCTGGCCATGTGTTAAATGTTGAGGATCAGCTCCTGGTCTGTTGATTGGTCGGGGACTTTCCACTTTTTCACTAACTTATCGCCCACTGCTTGTTACATGCCTTTCTGTACAGATCACTCCTCTACATCCCGGCAGCACTCTCACAGACTTGGGACTGTCTCCTCTGTACGACCGGCAGGATAATGTCCTAGTGATTGCATCGCACAGCTCCGTGCAAAGGTGAGCCAGCATTTACTTATTCACGGATATTCCGATTACTATTATTATTTGTATTATTGTGCGGCATTTGTTCTTCACAGCTTGCCAAATAAATGCAGCCCTGCAGTACTTGCCCTTTCCTCTTTATGGCACATGCATCTAAAGTCAGATATGGGGGGGGGGGCTGTGATGATGTCATTATTATGGGCCCACAGCTACTATAAGGGGATTCTGGGAGTTGTAGTTTAACAGCATCCGGAGAGCTGTTGCTTGCTCGGGGGTTACCATTTAGTGGTGGCATGGCCAAGGGTAGAATAGATTTTGTTGGGGCTCCCTATAATATGTTTAAATGTGACTGGCCAGCCTGTGGCCCTTCAGCTGTCACTAGGGGCAGGGGGATGTACTTGAACAACAACTAAAGTGTCACAGGCATCACTGATGTAAAGTATTGTTGTCTTTATCTTTTCTAGCAGTTGTTGACTTGCCTTACGGTTGCTGTTTTGTTCTCAAGGCCACCATCAGTAATAACGGGGCCCAATACTACTAAGAGAGCAGAGCCTCCCCCCCCCAAGGGGCCCCAGTTATTAGCTCGCCAGTCACCTAAGCAGTGGCCTCTGCCAACAAGTAAAATGGGGCCCCATTGAAAATATAATGCCCTGTTCCATGGCCATGCCCAGCCTATTTCACTCTAACTCCATTCATACGCAAACCGTGCCCACTCTTCATGCAATCCCTGACTGTTTAATGATCCATGTATACTTCATGTCTCTTGGAGCCTGTACCCCCATGAGTGCCTCTTGTACTGCCCCATACTCCCTACTCTGCATCTGTCATTACTACAGGCACTGCTTTACTGCCTCTAGTACAAGTCTGACTGCAGACTCAGAAAGAGGTTCAGGGGCAGTTACACCTTCATTTCACGGTTTCCCCGCACACTAATGGTAATGTCTGTGTTCATTCCTAATAGTATATTATAGGCATGTACTGTTCATGCGGTCTGCTTTCCGTTTTTCATACAGGCATGGAACCAGTTACCCAGAAACCCGTTCTCCAGAAAGCTCCGAATTACAGAAAGGCTGTCTCCCATAGACTTATCCAAACATTGGTTCCTCTCCAAGAATAGAGTAGGGGGGGGGGTGAAAGAGTGAGAGAAACCCCTCACTGAATGTGGGAAATAAAATCATTCCATGTAACAAAGGAATGGCTTATAGCAACCACTAATAAACTACAACTCCCAGCAACCCTCACATTCTGCTTAGGGTTTCAGTTGCATCCGTTGTGTGTATCATTGTGTACATTCTACTGAAGCGTACAGGCATGGAATCTGGATTTCTATCCAAATAATACAAATATTAAAACAAAAGATTTTCCTTTTTCTCTGTAATAATAAAACAGTAGCTTGTCCTTGATCCCAACTAAGATATAATTAATCCTTATTGGAAGCAAAACCAGCCTATTGGGTTTATTTAATGTTCATATCAATGTTTCTGGCTCACAGGGGATGCTGGGGGTTGAAGTTCAGCAACAGCGTGTCAGTTTGCTTATCTACTCCCCCTAGCACTGATGTGCTGTGCTATACACTACAGCAATGGCTATTAAATAGCTATTGGAAAAATCATTTTCTTCAGTTGTAATGACGCAATGCGTGTATATGCAGCACCCAAATCTAAGAAACTTTTCAATTGGTTTTCACTTTTTATTTTTTACAGTTTTTGTAATTATTTGCCTTCTTTTTCTGACTCTTTCCAGCTTTCAAATGGGGGTCACTGACCCCATCTAAAAAAACAAATGCTCTGTAAGGCTACAAATGTATTGTTATTGCTACTTTTTATTACTCATCTTTCTATTCAGGCCTCTCCTACTCATATTACAGTCTCTTAGTCAAATTAATGCATGGTTGCTAGGGTCATTTGGACCCTAGCAACCAGACAGCTGCTGAATAAAAAATAACTCAAAAACCACAAATAATAAAAAATTAAAACCAATTGCAAATTGTCTCAGAATATCTCTAATCTGCATCATACTAAAAGTTAATTTAAAGGTGAACAACCCCATTTACCTCTAAAGATATTATACCATTCCCATCGTTCAAGCCAGTAGGGCTTACAATCTAAAGTCCCTATCACACACACACACACACACTAGGGCCAGTTTTAATATTAAGCAAGCCATCTGCTCGCTCAGACATATTCTAATTTTTGACTCCATTGAGCTGCTCAGGGTGTAGTTATTAGATCCTGTGGGACCCCAGAGCTGCATTTTTATTCCCCCCTGTTGGTAATGTTTGGGAAAGGGGTTGCCTTGAGGGAGGCTGAGAGATCTCACTCAGTATTAAGTGGATCGTTTGTCTTCACCAAGAGAGTGGATCAGTTACCCAGTCCTGGCAAGGTCCTCACCTAAAGCACACAGAGAAAGTCACACTGATGGAGATGAGGGTCTCCTCTTGCACATATGGAATAAGCCACCTCCTGGTGAAGTGGTGAACATTGGTACTGCAAGTGACAAATCTAATGAAAGCTGCATTTCATTTCTGCACCAAAAGCAAAAGCCAGAAATATCAAACGTATCACTTTTAATAAGCTGCAAGAGATTTAGAAAATCCGGTGTGGACAAATAGGAGGTGATACTTGTTTTTTAAGTGACTAATGTCAAAATGTCATTGATGTCAAGTCTCTTTTGCTGTAAATGTCTTCAGTGGGTCTGGCAGCACTGTACTGTTATGGGACCTGTTATCCAAAATGGACCTTGAGTTTTCCGGATAACGGATCTTTCCGTATTTGGATCTTCATACCCTAAGGCTAAGGCCACACTAGGCGATAGCGCCGCGATTTGACTCGCGGCGACTTTTCGCCGCGACTTTTAATCCGCAATCGCTGGGGAAACTTTTGCGCTGGCGTCTATGGGAATCGCGACAAATCGCCAGCGTAAAAACACACGCGGCGATCTTTTTTCTATTGTCGCTCGAAATCGCCTAGCGAGGCAATTTCGAGCGACAGTAGAGAAAAGATCGCCGCGTGTGTTTTTACGCTGTCGATTTGTCGCGATTCCCATAGACGCCAGCGCAAAAGTTTCCCCAGCGATTGCTTAAAAGTCGCGCCGAAAAGTCGCGGCGAAAAGTCGCCGCGAGTCAAATCGCCTAGTGTGGCCTTAGCCTAAGTCTACTAGAAAATCATATAAACATTAAATAACCCCAATAGGCTGTTTTTGCTTCCAATAAGGTTTAATTTTATCTTAGTTGGGATCAAGTACAAGCGACTGTTTTATTATTACACAGAAAAGGGAAATCTTTTTTTTTTTTTTCAAATTTGGATTATTTGGATAAAATGAAATCTGTGCAGTTCCCAGCAGCTGATGGAACATAAGCAGAAGGTGATTGGGATATGGGATCTTTCCGTAATTTGGATCTTAATACTTTAATACTTTAAGTCTACTAGAAAATAATGTAAACATTAAATAAACCCAATAGGCTGGTTTTGCTTCCAATAAGGATTAATTCTATCTTAGTTTGGATAAAGTACAAGCTATTGTTTTATTACAGAGAAAAAGGAAAATCATTTTTTTTAATATTTGTATTATTTGGATAAAATGGAGATGGCTTTCTGTAATTCGGTACTTTCTGGATAACAGGTTTCCGGATATAGGATCAGATGCCTGTTTACTAAAGTATAATGTACACAATGATACACACAAGGGATGCAACTGAAGCCCTAAGCAGATTGTGAGGGTTGCTGGGAGTTGTAGTTTATTAGAGGTTACTATAAGACATTCCTTTATTACATGGATTTTATATCCCACGTTGAGTAAGGGGTTTCTCTCTCTCTTTTCTCACCCCCCCCCCCCAATACTCTTGGAGAGGAACCACGGTTGCCTCTTCTTTCCATTACGTAGCCTGTGTGCAGGGGGATTGAAGGGGGAAGGAGCGGGGAGAGAGGCCACAGGGAACCGTTTCTCACTGATTTATTCAGTAAGGCCTTTGCTTTACTTGGCTCCAAATCTACCAGGATTATTGTCATTTTAGTGCTTTACTCTTGAAACATTACATAGCAGCTACACTTTCCGACACACACGTTTCTCCCAAATATAATGAATAAAAAAAGAATGTACAATTTCCTCCTCAGTGTCCTCCTCTGAGCAATGTGTCTCTACATGCAAGTATTGGAGTCAGATTTTAATTGACAGATACACTGGTGTGTGCCAGAGTCCTGCGTGGGTCCGGTTAGGCAGAGCCATGCCAGGCCCAAAATCAATCAGAGCCCAACTACTGGCTTTGCCCCCGGTCCCACTACCCAACCCTATTTGCGGGGGGGGGTTAGCATTATCCTGACCCAGGAACTGCACAAACTGCAAAAAACTTTAAGTCTGCAGGTTAAAGGGGCGGTTCACCTTTAAGTTAACTTTTAGTATGTCATTGAATGGCTCATTCTAAGCAACTTTTCAATTGGTCTTCAATTGTATTTTTTTCTTCAATTATTTGCCTTCCCCTTCTTTCCAGCTTTCAAATGGGGGTCACTGACCCCATCTAAAAGTCAAATGCTCTGTAAGGCTACACATGCATTGCTGCTTTTTTATTACTCATTTTTCTATTCAGGCCTCTCCTATTCATATTCCAGTCTCTTATTCAAATCAATGCATGATTGCTAGGGTGATTTTATAGTAACCTTATTGCTGAAATTGCTAACTGGAGAGCTGCCGAGTAAAAAGCTAAATAACTCAAAAACCACAAATAATAAAAAATGAAAACCGATTGCAAATTGTCTTGGAATATTACTCTCCAGCGTCGGACTGGGCCGGCGGGACACCGGGAGAAAACCAGGTGGTCGTGGGCCCCCGTTGACCCAGGTCCGCTGCTGGAAACTTATACAGAAAGTGCGGCTCTCTTGCGTAGCCCCTCCCACACATGTGCGAGCCGGCGCATACAAACTCGGCACGCATAAGGGATGTGCTGGGGTGGGGGTTTAACTTGCGATTTGTGGTGGTGGCAATTGCGACTGGGGTGGGGGGCCACCAGGCAGCAGCCTTGGTGGACCTCGGACAACCCAGTCTGACACTGTTACTCTCTACATCATACCATATATAAAATATATATACATATACACTATATGCAGTAGTATAGGGCTCCATGATTACCATGACACGAAAATGAACTTTTTGGCGCAATTTCCATCATGTGGAAACTCAGAGGATTATTGAACATTTCTTTGACAGCTGCCAGCACCCTTTTTCCAAATAGAAGCACCACAAAAATCTATAGTATCAGGGAAGATTTTTGGGCTGATCAACCAAAAGGAACATAGATTACAGTCTGTGCAACTAGGCCATTAACGTCGCTAGCCAACCTACAACTGGTGCTCGTTCAGCCCATCACTACCACTCTGTGTCATCACTCTCTAGACAGACTGAAACCAATATTCCAAAATAAAAAATGGCAACCAATTGCAAATTGTATCAGGATATCACTCTCTACATCAGGGGTCCCCAACCTGTTTTTTTTTACCTGTGAGCCATATTCAAATGTAAAGAGCAACACAAGCATGAAAAAGTCCCTTTGGGTGCCAAATAAGGGTTGTGATTGGCTATTTGGTAGCCCCTATGTGGACTGGCAGCCTACGAGAGGCTCTTCTTGACACTATACTTAGTTTTTATGAAATTCAAACTTTTTTTGAAGCTTGGAATTCAAAAATGAGAACCTGCTTTGAGGACCCTGAGAACAACATCCAAGAGGTTGGAGAGCAACATGTTACTCAGGAGCTACTGGTTGGGGATCATTACTCTACAATTCTACATCATACTAAAGGGGAACTCCTTCCTCCCCATCTAATGTCAGTGCATGGGCATCAGGTGCCCCATTCTGGCACATAAACAAGATTTTGGCATAATGTAAAGTTTGCCTTATTAACAGTGTCCACAAAATGGCTGCTGCCTGTTTTCTGTGATTGTGAATTCCAAGAAAAATAAAAACAAGATTGAAATTATTTTTATAGTGCAGGTGAAGTTTATTTTGCTTGACGAACATCATAAAATAGGATTTGGAATTATTTCTTAAGGTGACAGTTCCCCTTTAAGCGATGACCTAATAGTGATGGGTTGGACACAAAAAATATTTGACCCCCACCCAACCCTAACCCATGCTGGACCAACCCACAGCCGCCCAAGAACCAGAGCTCTTTTCAAGCTAATAAAGTTAAAATCAAGCAATAAAATAACCGGTTGTTCCTTCCAAGCAGATCTGATCCAATGTCATTTTATAATATATTTGCACAGCTGCACCATGAATATATTCTCACCCTCCACGGGAGCAGATCCCACGTGTGATATTGTGAGTATTGGATCCCGGGGAAGATATTCCATATTTTGCAACAGCAGCAGGGCCTTAGTTACTTGTATTTGTTACTCTCGTCTCCACGTGAGCCCAGTCCAAGTGGCTTTAATGAAAACAAGCTGCTGGAATGGGGTTTATAAGACAAAACTACAGCTCTAGTGCAGCCCCTCACATGCCCCTGATAAAACTAGAGAAGAAGACAAATCAGCTCTTTTCAGCCTCTGATTCTCTGATACTTTGGATTGTTCCTGACACATTGGAATTCCCTGCAGTTGCTCAGTGTCCGTATCTGTATCGGGCCATTGTGTTGCCTTCAGTAACCTGTAATTCTTTTCTTTCAGAGGCCACTTCATGCAGCCCATGGATGACTTCCCTAGATTATGACCTCAAATAAGAATCCACGCTTTAACCATTTCTCAGCTGGAGCCTCCAATCTCCCATTAACAGAAAACAGCAACGGGGTAAGGAATGACCCTCCTTCTTTCACAGGGCCCTTCACTTTGTTCTTTGGGCAATCAGCTTTTGCATTTTCTTGGATTTGTTTGCGGTAAAGGAAAGATAGGATCGCCAGTGGGGTGCCCCATATTCAGGGGGCTAAAGGAAGCGGCTGGAATAACTGGGGGTCCCTAACAACTGTCTCCCCCCAGCTATTCAACCTTTCCTTGTTTTTAATGACACGTCACTCATCTGTTTCTCATTTATTAAAAGGGTATCTATCATTTGCTGATTGTGCAATTATTTTATACATTTTTATAATATGCGGTCCTTCCATGACACCTGGAGGCTCCCCAACAGTTCCAAAGCCAGACAGGATGTGTATAAGTCATTTCTCAGTCACCCTGCCACAGTAACGCATCTTTAGCTTTATTAGGCTTATTTATACATTAAGTTGCAGTTGAAAGCATCTGTCTGTCCTAGTGATGTGCGGGTCTAGAAAAGCTCAACCTGCACCCGCCCGACCCACTCCTGCCCACACCTTGCTTCCCTCCCCATTTTGTAGACCTGCCCCTCCAATGGCATCAAGAGGGGTGGGCAGGCATGCGCCTTTAAAACTGGAAGACGGCAGTCTAAGGTCATGGGCTCAACCCAAACCCACCCGTGACCCGTAAGCATCGTATTGAGGTCTGCCTGAACCCCACACAATAAATCCAAGGCAAAATGTGCAGTCTGTTGTCTTTCAGTACATATAACTCATATGTTTGTGATATATTTTCAATATCTCCCTGTTGATTGGATACAGAGACTCCTGTTATTGCGCCGTGAATCAAACCCAAGTTGGCCTGAGAGGGGTTGGCACAGATGAAGAAATCCAGACTCCACTTTTTTGGGATTCTGACGAATCCTTTGTGGAAAATTTGACCAAATAAGAAGCCTTATTTGCATATGTAAATGAGGTGCTGGAAGGGTAAAAAAAAAAACCACTTCCTTGTTTGTGTGACGGAACGTCATGTGGTTTTAAGGATTCGGTTTGTCTAGGCACTTGGATTCTGAAAAAGGCCGGATCCTGTATTCATGCATCCCTTAATTTTGGATGCATGTGGCTGTAGGACTGTAACACAGTAGTAAACAAAAATGATTGAGAAACAATGGGCATGGGTCCCAGCAATAAAGTTCCCCGTTGCACTGCATCAAACTCAACAAATACCCGCACTGCTGTAATAACTTCATGTGTGAGCTTAGCCCTACCCTGTGGATTGTTCTGTTGGAGATTTCTATTGATGATTGAGTATTCTATCCAGTACAGCGTCTGGCACCAGTATGTTGCCTTGTATCCACCCTCTCCATAGTAATAATGAGCACAACTTTTGCATGGGATCTCATACACAAGATTTTTTTTATATATATATATATATATATATATGTTTTTCAAAATAACCTTTTTTTAAGATCAGCCTTGGCTGGGTCCCCATTCATATGAATAAACAGGAGTATGTGGATACATAATGCTTCTGTACAAAACATACCCTTGAAGCCCATTTATATTCTGTAAAAGGAATACAGGTATGGGGTCAGTTATCTGGGAAACCATTATCCAAAAAGTTCCGAATTACCGAAAGGCTATCTCCCATATACTCCATTTTAATGGAATAAATTACGTTTTTTAAATATTATTTCCCCTTTCTCTGTAGTAATAATAAAACAGTACATTGTACTTGATCCCAACTAAGATATAATTAATCCTTATTGGAAGCAAAACCAGCCTATTGGGTTTATTTAATGTTTACATGAGTTTTAGTGACTTATGGTATGAAGATTCAAATTACACCAAGATCCCTTATCTGGAAAACCCTGGAGAATTCTGGATAACTGGTCCCATAACTGTATTAACCCTGTATACAGTATATTACCTTTAATGGAATACTCCACTATAGACATTGTGTTACATATCAGAATCAGATTATAAAATACACTGTATAGTACCTAAGTGCACTTTTTTCCCTTTCAGACTAGAATGGAGACGACGTTTGGTCCTGCATTCTCAGCAGTGACTACGATTACTAAAGGTAAATCCACATCCATTTGTTATAAGCAAACAATTTAATGAGACCATACATAGGTCAATAAAAGCTGTCAATTCAACCTTTCCAGACTCTGCAGGTCTGAAAATCCCATCCGGTGAGGATTGCCTTGACGCATTGATGTAGTTCTTTTCTGAATGGGCATAGGCCCATTGTATGGTTTGATGGGCCCAATTTGGCCAGCAATGGCCAGCTTAAGGCAGTATCACATATCTCATAATGTAACAGATCTCAAACAGAAAGCAGCTTCCAGCCATTGTTTCCTAGAGCATGCCCAGTTATATGTAACCACTCCCCATTCCACCCAAACTGGTGCCACCCTGATCTGGACTATAACACAAAAACACAAAGAGCAGGCTGGGAGATAGACTTAAGGTAACCATACACTATAAGATCCGCTCGTTTGCCGATGTTGCCAAACAAGTGGATCTTTCCCAGATAAGCCCACCAAAGGCAGGGCAATATTAAAGCTGCTGATATCGGTCCTTTAGACTTATTTTAGCTTATCTGCCCATGTGTGGGGGCTCCCGACGGGTCCTCGCGATCGATATCAGGCCAAAAATCGGGCAGATCTTGATCGGGCAAGTATGATTTTCTCTGCAATCCAGGACCGCATCGGCTAGTTGATGTGGTCCTGCGACCCGTCAACGCCCATTCGCAGCATTGTAATCTGATCATTCGGATTCACCTGATATCTCCCAGCCCTTAGTGGGTTCAGATCTAATAGTGTATGGCCACCTTTATTCGATCGGCCCTGGGCCAAATGACAGGATCACAAGTATGGGAATAGGCAACAAACGGGATGAGGACCTCATCAAACCTGCCTGATTGATATCTAGCCAATTTTTGGCCAGATATAGGGTTGGGGAGGCCCGTCGGAATGCCCCATACACAGGCAGATAAGCTGCCGAATTGGTCTAAAGCACCCAAATCAGCAGTTTAAATCTGCCCGTGTATGGTCGCCTTTAGATGTCTATAGCCATGGGGTATAAGAAAAATCTTAGTTATGTCTCTCTTGCAGCCGATGGAACCAAGCACCGCCGGACCCCCTCCTCATCCAGTACGCTGACGTTTTCCCCGCGGGATGAAGACGATGTTATGGTAAATTCAGTTTATGATCTTGTTTTAATAAATACAGTGATTGCATCTTAAGCCTCCCAAACGCTTTTTTTCTGTCTAAAAGGGAACTTCACCCTTTCTGCATGGATTTTACTCTTCACTTCTTTGTCTGCAAAAGTACCATGCACTCACAGACACGGTGCTTCATAAGATGAAATGTTCAAACATGTCTTGGTTCGACAGGATCACGGGATGACATGTTGAAGTGTCCCCCCCCCCCAACCTGGCATACTCATTAATATGGTCAGAATCAGCCAAACTGCCCAACTTAATCTGGAATGTTTGGCTAGATTTACAGTACTACAACATATTTGCTGCTTTTGTCAGTGTCCTATATATTCCCCACACAGGAGGCCACAGGTCTCTGCTGTTTCCATAGCTGTTTCCTATAGATACTGTACCGCAGTGCAAGGAGACATCAACTTCTTCCACAGTGCACTGCTGTTCTCACAGTAGAAGTTGTACCCTCTATGCTCAGTGGGTGGATGTGTTATAGCAAACATGTTGTGTCTGTCTCCAAGACATGGAAGTAAACAAAGTGTCCCAGGAGACTGTGACAGACAGGGTTAGTCTAAATGGACATTGCTTGACTCCACATATTGTTAGTGCCGTTCACAGATATCTCACGTAGAGGTTATGTTTGCAAGTGGGGAAGCAGTGCAGTGCCTGGCAGTCTGAGGGTGGTGTACAATAGTTGGATAAAACCCTTAAAGGAAAAATCTACCCCCAAAATGAATATTTAGGCAACAGTTTATATCAAATTAAGTGGCATATTGAATAATTTTACCAAACTGGTGTGTATATATATATATATATATATATATATATATATATATATATATATATACCGTATATACTCGTGTATAAGCCGACCCGTGTATAAGCCGAGGTACCTCATTTTACCTACAAAAACTGGGAAAACGTATTGACTCGCGTATAAGCCTAGACACAACTAAAACCCTTCATGCTACAATCACTACAGCGCAAACGAAATCACTGAAAATTTGTCCCCCCCTCAGTGGATTTATATTACAGATATTTTTCAGCTGAGACAAAATATACTTTCCACTAGCAATTATACACACATAGACACACATATACTTTACACACACACTCTTCCCACAAAATAATCACACACACATACTATACACACAAACTCCCCACACATATACTATATACACACACAAACTCTCTACCCACACCATCATACACTATATACCGTACACACACTCCCCACACAATAATGACAAGGCTGATAACATACCGGTATGTTAATGCAGAGCTGAGAAAGTTTCTAATACCGGTAGTTGTTTGTGTCGGACACAGACTGCCAGTTCCGCGCTGGGGCTGCTGAGGTCGCTCTCCCCGACTCTCCGGCTCTTCCTCCCCCATTGGCCGGAAGGTGAGACCCGGCAGCAGCAGCTGGAGACGAGGGAAGAGCCGCGGAGAGACACAGACGCTCCCGGGGGATGCGGAGAGAGCTGCGCAGATACGGCTCGGAGCAGAGAGAGGGGAGGCGGCCGGGAGCACAAGGCAGAGGCGGCCGGGGATCGGGTGTAAATTGCGGGGAAACGCGAGGGGGCGTCCGGCTGCTGCTCGAGCTGTGGGGCTTCCGGGCGCGACACGTGGACTTCCAGGGACTCGGGCTGAGGACTCGGGGGTGGCGCCTCCTGAAATTTACCGGTGAGGCAGCCTTCCTACCGTATTTCATCTACAAGAGGTTCTTACCCGTGTATAAGCCGAGGTCAATTTTTTCAGCACATTTTGGGTGCTGAAAAACTCGGCTTATACGCGAGTATATACGGTATATATATATATATATATATATATATATATATATATATATATATATATATATATATATATATATAATTTTTTTTTTTTTTTTTTTTTCAAGTAAATATTGTCCTTTTACATCTCTTGCCTTGAACCCCCCATTTCGTGATGGTCTGTGTGCTGCCTCCGATTAAAAAATACTACAACTCTAACTGTAAAAGGAAGAAGTGTGGAAGCAAAAGACAGAACTCTGTCAGTTAACTGGCTCATGTGACCTAACATGTATGGTTTGTTTGTGTGCACCGTGAATCGTACGATTCCAGGGGGCGGCCCTTACTTTTTTAAATGGCAATTTTCTATTTAGGATTACCCAATGGCACATACTTCTAAAAAAGTATATTATTATGAAAATGGTTTATTATATTACATATGCTGCTTTATGCAATATATTTTTTATGGAGACCTACATTGTTCTGGGGGGTATAGTTTTCCTTTAAGGGTTAAGTAGCTCTGCCATCACCTCACCGGGAATATTAATTTTCACTATATATATATATATATATATATATATATATATATATATATATGTGTGTGTGTGTGTGTATTTCCTTTACGACCCCCCGCCACTCTCCATACATCCCCCCTCCTCTTTCCCTTGCCTCCTCACATCTCCAGCAGGAAGCAGGCAAGCTCAGTGAATTCAATAGGAGGAAGTGTCCACATATATACGGTAAGCAGAGCTGGCAGCAGCTAGATTGGAGAGTGGAACATCACATACACACACTGACGGATCTAACAGCCTTGGTTCTGCTCGGGGATTGGGATCCCGGCAGCAAGGGTCACCCTAATCTTGAGTTGAAGGGCTACCTGGGGTGGAGTTATACGTCACACAGGGCAAATGAATAGTTGACACAGACCTTTAATCTTAATGGAAACAGGAAAGCCGTACAGAGTCAAATGATGATCAGTCGCCTCTAAGGGAATCTCATTACTCGCGTCTGAAAATGTGGATATCTTTAATCCTTGCGTTCCCTCGGCGACACATTCACAAGGCTATGGGGCTGTAACAAATCTGCAGCACTCCATTGCATTCTAACAACTATTCATTACTCTGTTGGGGGGATTTATCTTCTCAGCCTCCAATCAGCACCCCGAGACGCTCGGATTCTGCCATTTCTGTACGGTCCCTGCATTCCGAGTCCACCATGTCCCTGAGGTCCACGTTCTCGCTCCACGAAGAAGAAGAAGAGCCGGTAAGGGAAAAAAGATTAACGCTGTCACAGAGTTGCAGACAGTTGCTGTAAGTAGCCGCCAGTCAAGCTTGCGTTTTGTATGGGGGTGCATCCCGGGTTTGTTTATTTTGTTATAGATTAAACGTTATAGGTGAGGTTCTCCCACCGGTATGACTGGCACACAGACAGCTATATACATGACATTGCCCTATGTTCTGTTGCCACTGCTATTCCAAAGAGGGGCAAAATAGAGAGCAGTGCTATTATGTGTAGCTTTTTTTAGTATATATAGATCATTTTGCAAAGCAGCTATTACTTAAAGGGATTCTGTCATGATTTTTATGATGTCGTTTTTATTTCTAAATTACATGGTTTACACTGCAAATAATTCACGTTACAATATAAAATTTCATTCCTGAACCAGCAAGTGTATTTTTTTTAGTTGTAAAATTGGTGTGTAGGTGCATCTCAGGTCATTTTGCCTGGTCATGTGCTTTCAGAAAGAGCCAGCACTTTAGGATGGAACTGCTTTCTAGCAGGCTGTTGTTTCTCCTACTCAATGTGTCTCAGTGGGACCTGTATTTTACTATTGAGTGCTGTTCTATGGGTGACACAAGGACAGCGATAAATCGCCTCTTCTTTGGGGTGACAATCTCCCCGAACTGCCTTCTGCCGGCTATAATGAAAAATTGCCAGCGGGATGGCACTCGCGGCACTTCGTTTTCCAAAGTCGCCAGAAGTTTCCTCATGAGGCAACTTCAGAAAACGAAGCGATGCCAGTGCCATCTCGCTGGCGATTTTTCATTACAGCTGGCTGGAAGGCAGTTTGGGGAGATTGTCGCTCTGAAGAAGAGGCGATTTGTCGTCCCGAATCTGCCCGTGTGCCCTTACCCTTAGAACAGCTCTCAATAGTAAAATCCAGGTCCCACTGCGACACATACAGTTACATTGAGTAGGAGAAACAACAGCCTGCCAGAAAGCAGTTCCATCTTAAAGTGCTGGCTCTTTCTGAAAGCACATGACCAGGCAAAATGACCTGAGATGCCGCCTACACACCGATATTATAACTAAAAAAAATACACTTGCTGGTTCAGGAGCTACCAGGCAGCTGTTATCTTGTGTTAGGGAGCTGCTATCTGGTTACCTTCCCATTGTTCTTTTGTTTGGCTGCTGGGGGGAAAGGGAGGGGGTGATATAATTTCAACTTGCAGTACAGCAGTAAAGAGCGACTGAAGTTTATCAGAGCACAAGTCACATGATTGGGGGCAGCTGGGAAACAGACAATTTCTAAAGCTCCATGTCAGATTTCAAAATTAAATAAAAAAAATCTGTTTGCTCTGTTGAGAAATGGATGTCAGTGAAGAATTCTGCTGGAGCAGCATGATTAACTGATGTGTTTTTGAAAAAAAATATTTTCCCATGACAGTATCCCTTTAAGGTCAGTGTTGCTTTAATGCTTGTAATACAGAGAAGGTGTCGCTTGTGTTCTCTGGTTATTATTCTTAGTATAACACTGCCCCGTGTTGCCTTGCAAACCACAATAGTAAATATGGATACAAAGCCCGTCATCTCAGTGTAGCAGACAGCCTTAAATTCCTGGCTGTCTTGGAAGGACATCATTCATAGCATGGCACACGGGACTTATTTATATGCTAGTGGCACACAGATGTCTTTATAATGATGTCGGGTTCATGAGAGATCAGTGTCCAACTGAATAGTTATTACATAGGCCGTACCCCAGCTCTCATCAGTGAATGAATGACAAGGTCACAAAGGCCACCCACAACTAACACAACCCAACCATACCTTCCTCTAAATATTTCCATTTTGGCTGTGTCTGGTGCAGCAAGGAAGCCGTGTCATTAACAAATATGTCCCTCTGTGCTGATTTAGGAACCGCTAGTGTTTGCGGAGCAGCCCTCGGTGAAACTCTGTTGCCAGCTCTGCTGCAGCGTCTTTAAAGATCCTGTCATTACCACATGTGGGGTGAGTATTTAGCGCCTGCATTTACTGTATAAGCTGGCTCTGTATGTTGCACCTGATCCCACGGAGTTAGTGATATTATTTAATATGATATAATGTTTTTTACCCCTGCCTGCCCAGTTTATTTAAGCGCACGTCATAACGTGGCCTTATCAGCAGCCAAAATACTTTCCACCTGCCGCCGTTTCCAAAGCACTTATCTTCTGCTGCTGCTGCAAATGACAGATTTACTATGTGGAAAAAGAACTTCCCTGAATGTTGTCTTTGTGTGTGTGTGTGAATGCACTGTATCCAGCTGAATGCTGACCAAACTCAGGCCCCTCTTGGACTGAACTATAACTACCAGCATCCAATGTGGAATGTTGCCTTTGGTGAATGGTGCAAATTTTTAGGTCAACAACTAGTGAAAGTGCCACACACTGCACATCACAGGTGCTGTTTACTCACTGTCAAACACAATTTCCGTTTTATGTGGGGGGGGGGATGCATATAGCCAGGTATAGGCAGCCTTAAGTGTTTCAAACCCACCCCAAAACCCTTCTGCCAGACTAGCTGCTAGGGAAAGGATAGAGTATACACTCACTATTAAAGAGGAACTAAAGTCTAAAATAGAATAATAGGAATTCTGTATTTTGTTTACTAAACATAAACATGAACTTACTGCACCACAAGCCTAAACAAACAAATGATTTATGCTTTCTAAGTTGGCCACAGGGGGTCACCATCTTGTAACTTTGTTAAACATCTTTGCAAGACCAAGACTGTGCACATGCTCAGTGTGGTCTGGGCTGCTTAGGGATTGTCATAAATTATCAAAACAGCACAAGAAAAAGAATATCTGCCAAAAGCCGATACAGCAAGACTGATTAATAATCAGAATATACAGACTGCACTGGGTTCTGTGTTGTCATGTAATCTAATGTGGATTTTATAGTTTTTGTATTGTTTAATACAAACTTTCTCCAAATCTGCAGAACCAGTGGCTGCAGCAAAATAATCCTCCAAATAGAATCCCAGTTTATCTCTACACAGTCGCCGACTGCTCTACAGGGAAACAAACAAAGCTGCTTGAGTTCTGCATGGCTGGGAAGTAAGGCGGGGGCTCCCCCTGCTGTTCATAAGTATAATTGTTTCCCTGCAGAGCAGTTAGGGACCGTCTGAAAATTCCTATCCACCTCAGTAAATAGAGGGAGATTTTCACTGCATACAGTCAGGTTTCTTATAAAAACGGTACACATTTTTTAATTAAAGTATATTGGAGATAGGTTTCTTTTTCATTAAAGAAAGTAAAAATGGGATTTTATTTTTTTTGCCTTTATATGCCCTTTAATGTTTTATTGTAGTAACATTTATTAGTGTATATTACCAATGCATTTCCACTCCACAAATGGGTTCCTTATCTAGAGGACATGGTTGAAAATGCATCTGGACTAATTCATTCAATAATTAAGGGGGCGCCTACTCATTTCTGGAATCAGTTGAATATTGAATGCCAAAACCTAATCTGAAACCTAATTTGCACATTCAAAGATCTGCAAATTGAAGTATGAACCAAAAAAAAAATGGCTGTATTCCGTTGTCAAACGTTTTAAAGGAATTGTTCAGTATAAAAACAAAAACTTGGTAAATAGATAGGCTGTGCAAAATAAAAAAAAATGTTTCTAATATAGTTTATCTTTAATAATATAATATAGCTTACCTTTGGTGACCTCACCAAACGATCAGATCATATAGTGTATGTCCAGCTAATTATTAATTGGGAGTTTCCATGTGATCACCCCCCCAACAGTGAGCACCTTGACTTTAGTATACTGGTGTGCAAATGCTGTATATTGTAGTAGTACGGAAGACTTTGCTATTCCTTTAGGAACACACCAAGGGGCAGATTTATCAACATGTGAGTTTAGAGCTTAATAAATAAAAACCCATCCACGTTCTATTCATTCCTATGGGTTTTTAAGACCATATTTATCAAAGGGTGTACGTTAGAACTAACCATTTGATGAATATGGTTCTAAAAATCCCATAAAATTAGAGTTTTTATTTATTAAGCTTTTAACTCACATGTTGATAAATCTGACCCTAAGGGGCAAATTTACTAAGCGCCGAACGCTAGCGTTACTTCGCTAGCGTTTGGCATTTTCGTTACTGCGCAAATTCACTAACGAACGCTGGAGTAGTTTCGCTAGTGTTACTTCGCACCCTTACGCCTGGCGAAGTTTCGCTAGCGACGTAACTACGCAAATTCACTAACGCGCGCAGTGTACTGAACGCTACCTTTTACGCTAGACTTCCTTCGCCACATCAGACCAGGCGAAGCGCAATAGAGTAGATAGGGATTGCTTCAAAAATTTTTCTAAGTCCCAAAAAACGCTGGCGTGTTTTCTACATTATGGGTGATAGGCTGAAAAAGATCGAAAAAATTTTTGGGGCTCCCCTCCTTCCCCCCTACATCTCCTGACTCATGGCAACTTACCTATTCAGTTGGCACATGTGTAGGGCAAAATAACATTTTTATTTGATGTTTTGAAGCTTTTCTAGCCATTTGTAGTGCTGATACGTATTCCTCCATTGAAATTTGAATTTGGCGCCGTATGCAAATTAGCCTTCGCTAGCGTAACTTCGCTTTACTTAGCGAATCAACGCTAGCGCAACTTCGCAACCTTACACTACCCCTGTGCGCAACTTTGGATTTTAGTGAATTTGCGAAGCGCTGGCGAAACTACGCCTGGCGAAGTGCGGCGAAGTTACGCCTGGCGCAACTACGAATCTTAGTGAATTTGCCCCTAAGTGTTTTCTTTGTGAGACCCTATAAACCATTTAAAGAGCAGCAAACAAGTTGTTTTATCGTGTGTACTGACCCCTGCCGCTGGGTAAGTCTATGTCCACTGCCAGTAGCTTGCTGTGCAAGGAGTTAAAGGAACAGTAACATCAAAAGATGAAAGTGTTTTAAAAGAAAGATGATGTAATGCGCTGGTGCCCTGCGCTGGTAAAACTGGTGTGTTTGCTTCAGAAACGCTACTATAGTTTATATACTGTAAACAAGCTGCTGTGTTGCCATGGGGGCAGTCATTCAAAGATGGAAATGGGAAAAATGTACAGGATACACAGCAGATAACAGATAATCGTATACTACAGAGCTTATCTGTTATCTGCTGTGTTTCCTGTTCCTTTTTCAGCTTTGAATGGCTGCCTCCATAGCCACACAGCAGCTTGTTTATATAAACTATAGTTGTGTTTCTGAAGCAGACACACCAGTTTTACCAGTGCAGGGCAACAGTACATTATATGTTCATTAATTTAGGATACTTTCATTTTTTTTGGTGTTAGTGTTCCTTTAAGTTTTCTGTTAGAGACAGGAGAGCAGAGGAAGGACTTGACGGTCACTCCATTCACCGGAAACTTGTGAGAGAAGCGCCAGCTGAAGCATGGAAAGTCCTGCAACAGGAAGCCGTCAGGCCGAGTCTGGCAAGCGTGCAAGAAGCCGGCATCCAGCAGCTGTGCTCTCTTCAGGAAAGGGGAAGGAAAACCTGCATTATCTTAGGGAGAAAGCACACAGGGCACGCTCCCCCCCGCCACCATAGAGAAGTGAAAGTACCAGGATCACAGTAACACCAGTCCAAAATCAAGATCTGCACTATAACAAGGCACATTTACACATCATAATGGATGGAGTTAATATGCCAGGCGGTGGGGGAAACTGCAATATAAATACAGATTGCTACGTGTTGTGCATGTTAAAAGCAGAGCATGAAGGAAATCACGCTGGGTATAGTATATATTATATAGTATTCATTTAATCCTTGTATATTAACCAATCATCTATCCCTTCTCTCTCCCCCAGCATACGTTCTGCAGGAGGTGCGCTCTGACATCTGGTAAGCTGAGATCCCAACTGGGCAAGTGTTAAATACAAGCTTATTATCACCTCTCAATAAATGTCACTTCTCTGATCCGAAATATTTCTTCCCCCCCCCATGGTAGAAAAGTGTCCAGTGGATAATGCCAAACTAACGGTGGTCGTGAACAACATTGCTGTTGCCGAGCAAATTGGAGAGCTTTTCATTCACTGTAAATATGGCTGCCACCCCTCCTCCAATGGCAAGCCAGCAACTTTTGAGGTGGATCCTCGCGGCTGCCCCTTCACCATTAAATTAAGTGCCAGAAAGTAAGTGAAATCACTTGTGTTACTCTCCCTTTAATTGAGAGCGTACAGGGAAAATGTATATAAATTGGTTTTATTTTCCTTAAAGGGATACTGTCATGATTTTTATGGTGTAGTTTTTATTTCTAAATTACACTGCAAATAATTCACTTTACAATATAAAATTTCATGCCTGAACCAAGAAGTGTTTTTTTTTAGTTGTAATGTTGGTGTGTAGGCGCATCTCAGGTCATTTTGCCTGGTCATGTGCTTTCAGAAGGAGCCAGTGCTGCTCTATGGAACTGCTTTCTGGCAGGCTGTTGTTTCTCCTGCTCAATGTAATTGAAGGAGTCTCAATGGGACCTGGATTTTTACTATGAGTGCTGTTATAGCTACCTCTGAGCTGTTATATGGTTACATTCCCATTGTTCTGCTGATGGGCTGCTTGGGATAAGGGAGGAGGGTGATATCTCTCCAGCTTGCAGTACAGTAGTAAAGAGTGACTTAAGTTTAGCAGAGCACAAGTCACATGACTGGGGGCACCTGTGTGTAACCCCATGTCAGATTTCAAAATTAAATATAAAAAACAATCAGTTCTGCTCTTTTACAAAACCGATTTCAGTGCAGAAGTTTGCTGGAGCAGCACTATTAATGCATTTTGAAAAAAAAAAACATGTTTTCCCATGATAGTATCCCTTTAAAGATGCCTTTTAAAGTAGGTTTGCTCACCAATATCCCATGTAACTTCCTTTTGCAGAGACCATGAAGGGAGCTGTGATTACCGACCGGTTCGTTGTCCTAATAACCCCAATTGCCCCCCGTTATTAAAGATGAACTTGGAAGCTCATTTAAAGGAGTGTGAACACATCAAGTGCCCTCATTCCAAGTATGGGTACGTTCTACAGAAGTTCAGCTGGGTACATGTTATAGGGTAGAACTGCTTGGCTATTTTGGGTTCTTTCCATATCCTGCAACAGGATATCCAGCAACACCTGGAAAGCAATTGCTTCAGGGGTCAATGAGGGCGATGTGGATGATTTTGCACTGCCCCCAAACTAGTAAAAAATCCCCCCCCCATGCACAGTTTTTGGCTTTAGCCATATTCCTATTGACTATTTTTTTATTAAACATTTTATTTCCTTTGACCTTTTTTATTAAACATTTTATTTCCTTTGACCTCTTAGGTGCATTTTTATAGGAAACCAAGACACCTACGAGACGCACCTAGAAACGTGCAAATTCGAGGGGCTGAAGGAATTTCTGCAGCAGACAGACGATCGGTTTCACGAAATGCAGGTGGCCATGACGCAGAAGGACCAGGAGATTGCATTTCTGCGCTCCATGCTAGGGAAGCTCTCTGAGAAGATCGACCAGCTGGAGAAGAACCTTGAGCTCAAATTTGGTAAAAGATGGCTCGGTACACCCACTCTGGGAAGGGAAATAGCCTGTGACACAATGCATAATGGCTGCTGCCTCCTTTCTCGGGACACAGAAAGGGAAACCATTTTGATAGACCGAGTTGGGGGGAATATTCTGTTGGGAAAGCTGAAATTGCACTAGTCTATGTACGCTCTATGTGGGAAGTGTGCGTCATATCTGGAGCAGGGTTATGCAGCAAATAACCACAGAAATAGCCAGTGTTCCTTTATATTACCTGTCATAATAAAGTCTCTCAAATGATATATTTGCAGATGTTCTGGATGAAAACCAGAGCAAGCTGAGTGAAGACCTGATGGAGTTTCGTAGAGACGCCTCCATGCTGAATGTGAGCCTCCTTTAATCATCCTTTCTGTCTTCTGCTACATTAAGTGCCTGCCTCATATATAAGTGCTAACATGGCCCTAACTGTATCTTTTGTATTTAACAGGATGAACTCTCCCATATCAATGCCCGGCTGAACATGGGAATCCTAGGCTGTAAGTATATAGGAAACATAAACTAGATCAAGGCTGGACAGGAATTAAACTAGGCATTAGCATCTGGCTTCTTCAAGTATAAAATGTAGTTCAGTCAAATAAACTCAGGGCCATAAGTAGTTAGCATAAGTATATCAGATTTTCCTAGGCTTTGCGTCATCAGTAACGCTGACATTTCTTCCTCTGATTTCTGCAGCCTATGATCCTCAGCAGATATTTAAATGCAAAGGCACCTTTGTGGGACACCAGGGCCCTGTGTGGTGTCTGTGTGTGTATTCCATTGGAGACCTGCTCTTTAGCGGCTCATCGGACAAGACGATTAAGGTGAGAGGTGCAGGGACACACCAACATTTGCACTAAGAATAAGTGTTTCTGGTGTCTTGTGACAATAACATGTCCTAATGGCCTCCTAGGTGTGGGACACGTGTACAACATATAAGTGCCAAAAGACTCTGGAGGGACATGATGGCATTGTACTCGCTCTCTGTATTCAAGGGTAAGTATCTTGAACTGTTTTATTCTCTCCCAGAGAGATTGACAACATCTACACATCTTAAATGCCACTGCATGCCACTTGCCTAGCACAGACTTTATATTGTGAATAAAGTACCCCCTCTTGTAAATTATAAGGATGTTATAAGTTAATGGTGGAGTTTCATGACCATATAAAAACACGAGGCCAAAGGCTGAGTTTTTTTATACAGGTCATGGATAAAATATATAATTTACAGTATATTCATGGCTTTTGTGTATTATATGCATATAAATACAATCTAGGGATCAAAGACATAACGCTGAACATACAGGGGTCGATATAAACTGGCGACAGGCCGAGTCGGCAGCTTATTGGCCCTTCGTTTGGGGCCCTCCAATGGGCTTCTCCGATCGATATCTGGTCGAAAGTCGGCCAGATGTCGATCGGGCAGGGGTAAAAATCCTGTCAGATTGCAGACCACATATGTTCGTTGATGTGGTCCGATTAGTTCGTTGATTAGCCCAATATCGCCCACCTCAAGGTGGGCATATAGGGGAGAGATCCGCTCATTTGGCGTAATCGTCAAACAAGCGAATCTGTGTGTATGGCCACCTTGAGGTTGTGAGACCTTTTGTTACGCACAATTCTATAAGGGAAGGGTTGATTGCTATTAAAAAGTTCAAACTGTATTGCAGCAATATAGTTCCCACCGGGCCCTTTACTGGTTTAAAGGTATATAAGAAATTATATAAGAAATGAAATAAGAAATAACGTCTCAAAGTTCTGACTCACCAAGGGAAGGAAGAGGTCCAGGTGCACCGCCCTGAACCTTCAGCTACGAGACAGGATCAAAACCTTGTAGTCGTAGAGCAGGCACTCAAAGTGCTGTCTTCCCTATTTTTTATAGTTATTTGCCTTTTAATACTGACACGTTCTCTAAGGGTAAGGTCACACCTGGAAATTCTGGGAGATTTAGTCGCCCGGCGACTGATCGCCTCTTCTTTGGCGGGGCGACTAATTTCCCTGAATGGCTTCCGCCTGCTATAATGAAAAATTCCTGCGGCATGGCAATCGCGGCGCTTCGTTTTACAAAGTCACCCGAAGTTTCCTCGTGAGGCAACTTCAGGCGACTTTGGAAAATGAAGCGCCGCGAGTGCCACGCTATAGGCGTTTTTTCATTATAGCAGGCGGAAGACAGGGGGAAGCAGTTCAGGGAGATTAGTCGCCCCGCCAAAGAAGAGGTGATCAGTCGCCGGGGCGACTACATCTCCCCGAATCTCCTGGTGTGACCTTACCCTTAGGCTACAAATGTATTGTTATTGCTATGTTTTTTTACACCTCTTTTTATTCAGGCCTCTCCTATTCATATTCCAGTCTCTTATTAAAATCAATACATGGTTGCTAGGGTAATTGCTAGCAACCAGATTGTTGAAATTGCAAACTGGAGAGCCGCTGAACAAAAAGCTAAATAACTCAAAAACCACAAATAATAAAAAAATAAAAAACAATTGCAAATTGTCTCAGAATAACACTCTACATAATACTAAAAGTTATCTCAAAGGTGAACAACCCCTTTAAAAAAAAAAATATTTCCAAGATTAAACCCCAACCTGAAAATATCTCAAATCTGAAAATACACCATCTTAAACCTGTCGAGCTCTTGTAGTAGCCAGTGGCAGAGATCCCTTGAACCATTTGAAAATGTTTACAGTCTGCACAATGTTCCAGTTTTTCTCGAAGGGTTCTGCATGAAAACTCGAATGATTCAAGTTCTTTTCCTCCAAAAACTCGATCAATTAGAGTTTTCAGGATTGCAAGTCGAATTTGTTAATTCGAGTTTTTACATTCGAGTTATTTTCTGAAATAAGATACCATTCGAGTTGTGAGTTCATTTATATAAGTATAAATAACGAATTCTACCTTTGATAAATAACCCCCTTAATCGTTGGTATACGATATCGTACTATTAAAGGGATAGTTCAAGCAGTTTGCGTGTCCATCATCAGAGTAGGGCGACTCATTTAACCTTCTGTCTTTTTAACATCAAGAGGATTGGGCAGGGGCATATCAGGGGAAGAAATACTAGCAATATGTAATATTTTTTTATATTCTTCTATTAACAATGCTTAATAAACTTATGTTTTCTTCTGTTTGCAACATGCTTCATGTTTTTGACTATGCTGTATTTACCATGGTTTCTTTTTGTCCCCATCTCCAGAAGCAAGCTGTACAGTGGCTCAGCAGACTGCACTATTATTGTAAGTACTGCCTTGACTGAGATACACTTGCCCTCCTTGAGAGGAAGCTCATGGGGTCAGGGGGACAGCAGAGCTTATAGGAATGGTTCGGTGTGAAAATAAAAACTGGGTAAATAGATAGGCTGTGCAAAATGAAAAAGTTTCTAATATAGTTAGTTAGCCAAAAATGTAATGTATAAAGGCTGGAGTGACTGGATGTGTAACATAATAGCCAGAACACTACTTCCTGCTTTTCAGCTCTCTTGCTTTCCACTGATCACTAATCAGTGACTTGAGGAGGGGCACATGGGACAATACTGTTTGTGTTTGAATCTGAGCTGAATGCTGAGGATCAATTACAAACTCACTGAATAGTTATGTCCCACGTGGCCCCCCTTCAAGTCGCTGACTAACTCAGAGTAAAGGTCCCCATACACGGGTCAATAAAAGCTGCCGACAGACCAAGTCGGCAGCTTATTGCCCCGTGTGTGGGGGCATCCGACGGGCTTACACGATTAATATCTGGCCTAAAGTCGACCAGATGTTGATAGGGCAGGTTAAAAAATCCTGTTCGATTGCGTTAGTTGATTCGGTCACTAGGGCCCACGATCGGATCAGCCCGATATCACCCTCCTCAATGTGGGCATATCAGGGAGAGATCTGCTCATTTGGCGACATTGCCAAACGAGCGGATCTCCCTATGAAAGGACAGCATTGGGGTCGGGTGTGGGATGACTTTTTGTCAATCCGCACATCACTACTGCTTATCAAGTGCTCTACTCCTGACTCTGACTACAATGTTGCAGAAGCCAGCTCTCCTTCAGCAAAGGCACATTCATTTATAAGCTGCTTCAGTTACATTGTTTCAACGTCAGAGCCACCAGGGGAGGGAATAGCAAATGGCCGGACAGACGCTGCTTCCAATAGCAATTACATTTATGCATAACTTTAAATCCAGTGAAAATGTGTAATGAATGTTTAATGATAAAACCGAGTCGGCATCTTTTTGGCCTGTATGTCGGGCCATCCGACGGGCTTCCCCGATCAATATCTGGCCTTAAGTCAGCCAGACCTCGACCAGGCAGGTAAAAAATCCCATCAGATCGCGGCCGCATCTATGCGTGTTAGCGGTCAGACCGCCCATATTGGATGCCGCCAAACGAATGGCTCTCTACGTCTATGGCCGCTTTTAGAGAGCTGAAAAGCAGGAATTAGTTTTCTGGCTATTATGTTAGACATCCAGTCACTCCAGCCTTTATACATTACACTTTTGGCTAACTATATTAGAGACATTTTTTATTGTGCACAGCCTATATATTTTAGCCAGTTTTTATTGTTACACTGAACTGTTCCTTTAAGACATGACCGAGGAACCAAGGTTGTGACAATGAGGAAACTAGAAGGCTGACTGTAACCCAATTGTCTCTGTTTAGGTGTGGGACATTCAGACTCTGCTGAAGGTTAATACCATTCGAGCGCACGACAACCCTGTCTGCACCTTAGTGTCATCACATAATATGCTGTTCAGCGGCTCCCTGAAAGCCATCAAGGTTAGTCTGTTGTACGTTCCCATCGAGAGAGAGAGAGAGAGAGAGGCTTTAATTGCTTGTAATCACAGGACTGACATTGGGACATGGATACACCTGCAGGAAGTTCTGCTTCCCTAATAAACAGAATTTATTGACCCATCGTGTGCTGCATCTAGAAGTGAGAGTCAGTTCATAACACAGAACTATATTCACCATCATTTCCATGGTGCAATGTCAGCTAGTTGGTGGGTGCATCTCTGTATTACTCTATGGGGGAAATTTACTAAGTGGAGAAAATTCACCAGCGATGGCTTTGCACCCATCGCAACACTTCACCAGACGAAAATTCGCTCAGACAACACTGATTTACTAAAATGCGAAGTTGCGTCCAGGGCGCTGAACCGAAATTTTCGGTAGCATTACTTCCTCAATCAAAGTGAAGATGCGCTAGCGTTCAATTATGCCTAGCGCAACTTTATTAGATGTCTTCGCTCAGGCTAATTTGCATACGGCGGGGAATGATAAAGTTGAATGGACGTATATGTTGCAGCAAATACATTACACTACACAAGTCCAGGGAACCTTAATAAATAAAATAGAGTTGGTATATTGCCCTACACATGAGCCCAGTGTATAGTTTATGTTCCAAAATTTACAAAATGTATGGGGGAACCCAGATACCCCCAAAAAAATTTAAGGACTTTTGCAGCCTATTACCCTGAAAAAAGGAAAAGACACTAGCGTTTTTTTGGACTTTTTCCACTAAAAATGTAATGAAAGTGACAGAAGATTGAGGAAGTTCTATGCACTTCATCTGGTCTGATCTTGCGAAAGGGGTAACGTTCAGTAAAATCCGCATCTTAGTGAATTTGCGGAGTAACGTCCATTCGCCAGAGTGAAAATTCACCTGTCAATAGATGCGAATAACCGCTATCGTCTGTCTCTTTCGCTAGCGAAGTTTCACCTGTTCCCTTTAGCAAATCAGCGAAGTGCCTGAAAGCGGTAACGCTGGTGAATCGTCGCAGCATAAGTCAATTTGCCCTTTACTAAATCTGCCCCTATGGATCAGTGGCCATTTTGTCAGGACAGACTGAGGTGCTGTGATTTAATAGGCATGTATGAAAGGTTGTATATTCTGTTTTACCCTGTAATACAGTCCCCCCATTAAATGTTTAGTTGTGTCATGCTCAGTGTTTCCCTGTTACCTCTACTACAGGTGTGGGACATTGTGGGCACAGACTTGAAACTAAAGAAGGAGCTTACGGGCCTAAACCACTGGGTGCGGGCGCTTGTGGCCTCCCAGAACTACTTGTACAGTGGGTCTTACCAAACCATCAAGGTGAGAATCTGTTAATGATCAATAAATTGTCACTCACGAAATGGGTAATAATGTAAACTTAAAAGGGGTGATTCACCCTTAAGTTAACTTTTAGTATCTTATAGAATGGCTAATTCTAAGCAACTTTTCAGTTGGCTTTCATTTTTTACTTTTTTATAGTTTTTGAATTATTTGCCTTTATTCTTCTGACTCTTTCCAGCTTTCAAATGGGGGTCGCTGACCCCATCTAAAAAACAAATGCTCTGTAAGGCTACAAGTGTATTGTTATTGTTACTTGGTATTCCTCATCTTTCTATTCAGACCTCTCCTATTCATATTCCAGTCTCTTATCCAAATCAATGCATGGTTGCTTGGGGAATTTGCGCCCTAGCAACCAGATTACTTAAGATACAAATTAAAGAGCTGCTGAAAAAAAAAGCTAAATAACTCAAAAAGCTCAAATAATAAAAAATGAAAACCAATTGCAAATTGTCTCAGAATATCACTCTCTACATCGTACTAACAGTTATCTCAAAGGTGAACAACCCCTTTTAAAGGGGTTTTTCATCCTTAAAGCAACATTTAGTATGATGTAAAGAGTGATATTTATTCTGAGACAATTTGGAGTTGGTTTTTATTTTTTTTATTATTTGTGGAGTTATTTAGCTTTTTATTCAGCAGCTCTCCAGTTTGCAATTTCAGCAGTCTTGTTGGTCCAAATTCCCCTAGCAACCATGCATTGGAATATGAATAGGAGAGGCCTGAATAGAAAGACGAGTAATAAAAAGTAGAGATAACAATATATTTGTAGCCTTACAGAGCATTTGGTTTTTTTTAGATGGGGTCAGCGACCCCCATTTGAAAGCTGGAAACAGAAGAATAAAGGCAAAAAATTCAAAACTATAAAAAATGAAAGCTAACTGAAAAGTTGCTTAGAAGTATCCATTCTATAAGATACTAAAAGTTAACTTAAAGGTGAACCACCCCTTCAATGACAACAAATGGTTTATAATGTTTATTTTGTTCTCCCAGATTTGGGACATCAGAACTTTGGAGTGTGTCCATGTCCTGCAAACTTCGGGTGGCAGTGTGTACTCCATCGCTGTAACCAACCACCATATTGTCTGTGGAACATATGAGAACCTTATACACGTGAGTCACAACCTGCACCTGACACTTAATCTGCTCCCTCTTCAGACAAGGAAGTCAAGTAGCAGCCATCATCTTCCTCAGTCTTCTGCACCTAATCTAGATACTAAATTATCTGGGCTGGTCACTTTCTATAGTTTAGCAGAAGGACTAAGTTGGGTTCATGTTGTTTAATGGAAGGCTGAAGTTACCTATAGCTGCTCCGTTTCTTTTGGCAACTTGATGCTCTTCCCTTATCTTTCAGAACAATGCGAATGGGTTTGGTGCCCTTAAAGAAGGACTAAATCCTAAAAATGAATATTGCTTAAAATGTCATATTTTATTTACTGAACTTATTGCATCAGCCTAAAGTTTCAGCTTGTCAATAGCAGCAATGATCCAGGACTTCAAACTTGTCACAGGGGGTCACCATCTTGGAAAGTGTCTGTGACACTCACATGCTCAGTGGGCTCTGAGCAGCTGTTGAGAAGCTAAGCTTAGGGGTCGTCGCAAATTATCCAGCAGAAATTTAGGTTGGTCTGTAACATAAGCTGATGCTACAGGTTTGCTGATTATTAAATTCTGATGCTAATTGCACTGGTTTTTGTGCTGCCATGTAGTAATTATCTGTATTAATTACTAATCAGCCTTCTATTGTTACATTTCTATTCTATGTGTACTGTATATTGTGAGTGGGTCCCTAAGCTCAGTAAGTGACAGCAGCACAGAGCATGTGCAGTGAATCAGCAGAAAAGAAGATGGGGAGCTACTGGGGCATCTTTGGAGACACAGATCTTTACTGCTAAAGGGCTGTGGTTGCCTTGGGCTGGTAGAGAAGCCCAAAACATCATGTACAACATTTCTAGCTACTTCTTTCGTTAGGCTTTAGTTCTCCTTTAAAAAGCACAGATACCCAAATGGATCTGCGCTTGTATCGACCACTGCAGGATTTTTCTAGAAGTATCAATAATCGTGATATACAGGACCAACAACAGATATTTATGTTGCTATAACATGCTGTGTAGGTAGTTGTCCAAATGATCTAGTGAGCCACATGAATGCCCCCCCCTTCTTTCCAGGTCTGGGACATTGAATCCAAAGAGCAAGTGAGGACACTGACGGGACATGTTGGGACAGTCTATGCACTGGCTGTCATATCCACACCTGATCAAACCAAGGTTTTCAGCGCCTCGTACGACAGATCACTAAGGGTATGTAACCTCTCCTTTTAGGTCATGGCTTCCTCAAACCTATATATACCTCTCAAAAGATTATATGTGTATGTGTATATATATATATATATATATATATAAGTACTACAGGTATGGGACCTGTTTGCAAAATGCTCGGGACCTGAGGTTTTCCGAATAATGGATCTTTCCTTAGTTTGGATCTCCATACCTTAAGTCTACTAGAAAATCATATAAACATTAAATAACCCCAATAGGCTGGTTTTGCTTCCACTAAGGATTAATTATTTCTTAGTTGGGATCAAATACAAGATTGTTATTACAGAGAAAAAGGAAATCATTTTTAACAATGTGGATATTAGTATAAAATAGAGGCTATGAGAGACGGCCATTCGGTAATACAGAGCTTTTTTGGATAACAGGTTTCTGGATAACAGATCCCATACCTGTATTATATCATCATATGAATAAAATCAGCCTGCAAACTGGTCTGGAAAATCAGCACAGCCTATTAGCCATGTCCAAGCCAATAGCTGTAGTTACCAAGCACAAGGCATCTCTCCTAGATAATATATTTCTTTTTGGCACCATTTGCTGTCAGTGCAGGTTGATATTAAAGGGATACTGTCATGGGGAAAAAATGTTTTTTTTTTCAAAACACATCAGTTAATAGTGCTGTTTCAGCAGAATTTTGCACTGAAATCTGTTTCTCAAAGGAGCAAACAGATTTTTTATATTTAAATATAAAAATATAAATATAAAAAAATCTGTTTGCTCCTTTGAGAAACAGATTTCAGTGCAGGATCCCTTTAAATTCTCACATGTGTTAGACAGTGTCAGTTTCCCAGCTTCTCCAAGTCATGTGACTTTGATATACTTCAGTCACTCTTTACTGCTGTACTGCAAATTGGAGTGATATCACCCCCTCCCTTTCCCCCACCAGCAGCCAAACAACAGAACAATGGGAAGGTAACCAGATAACAGCTCCCTAACACAAGATAACAGCTGCCTGGTAGATCTAAGAACAGCACTCAGTATTAAAATCCAGGTCCCACATATTCACATATGTTACATTGAGTAGGAGAAACAACAGCCTGCCAGAAAGCAGTTCCATCCTAAAGTGCTGGCTCTTTCTGAAAGCACATGACCAGGCAAAATGACCTGAGATGCGCCTACACACCAATATTACAACTAAATACACTTGCTGGTTCAGGAATGAAATGTTAAATTGTAGAATGTAGAGTGAATTATTTGCAGTGTAAACAGTGTCATTTAAGAATAAAAACAACATTAAAAAAATCATGACAGAATCCCTTTAAAGGACGATTAACATAAAAAAATGTAAAAAAAATTGTCAGTATACATTGAAAAAAAACAGCAAGACAAATTAAACTTTAAAATGGCAAAGCCTTTATTAAGAAATAACTTATCGAAACTCCGCTTGCGCTCAGAAAAGACCAGAAAATCCATCGTGCGGCGCTCAATTTCTCCTCCCTGACTATCTCCTATAAGAACGGCAAGGAGGAAAAATCAAGCGCCGCACGATGGATCGCGATCACCTTTTCTGAAGAGGAGCACAAGAGCAGTTTTTGGTGAATTATTTCTTAATAAAGACTGAGATTTTAAAGTTTCTTTTGTCTTAGTGGTTTTGTTTTTTTTTTCAATGTATACTAACAATTTTTTTTTTTAATTTTATTGATGTTACTGGTCCTTTTAACCATCGTGTTCTCTCCTCCCAGCCCACTATTGGAAATTGCAGCTCAGCAATGTTGGAAATGTTTGTGCCTATTTCTCGGCCATTGGAGGGACTGATTCTGTTGTATTTGCCATGTCGTTACTTACTGGTCCATGTTCCCACAGGTATGGAGTATGGATAACATGATCTGCACTCAGACGTTGCTCAGACATCAGGGTAGTGTCACGGCTCTGGCAGTGTCGCGGGGTCGCCTCTTCTCTGGTGCAGTGGACAGTACAGTGAAGGTGGGTTTAGCACCCGAATTATCTCCTTCAGTATTATTTGATGCTGGTATAACTCTGACATATGACAAGGCAGCTACAGAGTGCTCAAGCCTCTATGCATGATAATGTATTGATATATATGTGTGTTCTCTGTCTTAGGTCTGGACTTGCTAAATACTGCTCAGTGATAGGAGTCGGCAAAACCAAATTCCATAACCCTGTTCCCAGACGGAGGATCTGCCATAGGGCCAGCCATGGATTTGCAGCTGATTTTTAAACTTCACAATGGACACTTGGTGCCTGCAGGACTTCTAGGACAGGCTTGGCATGGGGCTCACACAAAATTGGGAGATGTTGACTTTCTTCAGGCTGGATTGGCCTTATTTGCTCATAGGATGCTGGAACTCTGAGCTGCTTCACAGAGGGGGAGACGCCTTCACTACTACTTGTGTAAATAGTCTGCATCACTTGCACTTTCCAGTGTGAGGAAGGAACTCAGCTGAAGATTAAAGAATGGAGAGTATCAAAAGGTTAATAACTCACCACATTGAGGAAAAGGTGCACCGGCCTGAGCCCTTAGCATTGGGAGCGGATAAACCCGAAAAACTTGTAGCGCAGGCAGGCACTCAGAATAAAGGGCAGGTAAAATCACGTCGAAAAAAAGTTTATAATGTCCACATATACAGCCTTACGCGATTCGTCATAGGAACTTCGCTGCCACACTCACCAAACACAACCAGATCCACTCTCTTCAACTGCAACTCTTACCTTCTCCTCCAAGCAATGTAATTCTGAATCTCTGCTGTGGGTCAGCACCTCTGGCATCTCCCAGCAACGTCTTATTTCAGCCACAGCGCTTGCCTGTTTCACGTATACTGTAGTCGCTGTGTTTGTTCATAGCCCCATGGAGTCCTTTCAGCCGGGGGGGAAGGTATTGTCAATGTGATTTGTTTGTGCTGAGGATGCAATTACTGTGATGAAGACAATTATTAGTCAGTGTGAATGCCAAACCTTCTTGTAGGCTCCCGGCTTCCAGTGGTATCTGGGTGATTGTTCATTGTAGTCTCCAGACTATGAGAAAACCTGTAAGTATCTTCTTTACTGTAAATCGCAAAGCCAAGGGATTGTATAGCAGATGTGTGTGACACCGACTCGCTACACTTCCCATCACTTTATATTCACGGTTTTGTACGTGTGCACATAACGGTTATACTTGTGCACGTTATACATTACTGCTATAAATTCCACATATGGACATTCTGTCTAATATCTATGTACATACAGGTTTTTATCCCCCTCCCATAAATGAATAATGAAATGGTGCTGTAATTTCCTTCCCTTGACAGCGTTGCCAAGTGCAGGGATCCATAGCAATGCAAGTGCTGTACACTGACCCACAACATGAATGAATCTTGCTCCATGATGATCCCGTGCCTATAGAAACACACACTGCAGCCAAACTGTCACCCCACTCACAAAGGACAGTGCATATTGTTTATATTTAATGTGAGGATCCAATCACTTTCCTAGAATTGACAGCAGCCAATATCCCAGGTACGCTTATTCCAATCTCTCACATATTCGCACTCCCCAACCTTCCCGCGTGCAGGATTATACATTTTTACTCCACGGTTTTCTACTGTTTTTAAGGCCTGTATGATGGAATGACTGTACAACTGATCCTTTCATTTCTAATAAAACTGCGGCAAAGTCTCTATTTGTCTTCTCATTGGCTTCCAAAACTCCCAATCTTTACTGGCCGCATGTCGTTGGATATAGATTGTGCATGATTTTATAATGTTAAGCTAGCCGTACACTACTAGATATATTTATTTGGTAAGGTTCACCAGGTGTGTTGCTGAATCAGGCTTATCCAAACTTTTGGAGCCCAAGGCAATGATAGGATTCTAATATGGGCTTACCAGGGAAACACATCAAAGCAGCCATGCATTTTTCAGCAGATGGCATTTTTTTAACATGTCCAGTTGATGTCTAGATGATTTTTGGCTAGATATTGGTCTTGAGGGCCCATACGTGGGCAAATAAGCTGCCAACTTAGTCTGGAGGGGCAGAGTTGTCACTTTTTAAAGCCCTGTGTATGGCCACAGGGCACATGGGGTGCTAAAATATGACTTCACACACTAATTCTGTCAATAGGAATCAAGTGGACATATTAGAATGAGATGGCCTTATAATGGGACCCTATAGGCAGAAATTGGGGGGGGGGCAGCTTAGCGCCAATTTAAAGCAGTTGTTTTGCACAAGGTGATTAGGCGCAAACTGAGGCCTCTCATGCATGTTTTCCGTTGTCTGGTGGAGGCAAAGAGCTGCCCAAACTGGGATAACTGGCAATATTTAGACTGGGGGACAAACCTAACTAGGGGCAGCAACCATGGTCCACCCCAGGGGCAGAGCTGGCAAGGGGCGGGATTAAACCTGAGCTTTAAGGGGACCCCTGTGGAAACAAAAATATGTTTCACCATGGGTAAAAACTAGCATAGGGGGCCATTCACATCCTATCCGACCTGCATAACTCAAGACTGCAGCCTTGTGGCCTTCATAGTTTCACAGAACTTATTGGCTTCTAATATCCTTATAATTTACAGTAGGGGTACACTATCCCTTATAATACACGAGTGATACTCAGAGTTCCCTGTAATAACTCAGCCTGCAACCTTGTGCCTTTATATGGTCACAGAACCCCTCGGTGACTTCTAATATCCTTATCATTTACAGTAGGGGGTACATTCTCCCTTATAATACATGAGTGATACTCAGAGTTCCCTGTATAACTCAGCCTGCAGCCTTGTGTCTTTATATGGTCACAGAACCCCTCAGTGACTTCTAATATCCTTATCATTTATAGTACGGGGTACATTATCCCTTATAATTAAAAGGTCTCTGACAGCCTTCTGTTAGTAGCCATCAGCCGTAGGTTACAGAACTTTTCATAGTGAGGAAATAATTCTGAGAAGGAGCAATGCGCATGCAGAAGGGATGCTGGATCAGTACACAACACACTGAAGGAAGCGTCAGACACAATAAAGAGTTTAGAATCTTTTCTCCATGTACAAATCATTTCATTTTTATACATCGGCTCATTTGTTCTACTGTAACCCCCTTAGATTGCAGTTGCAGGTCACAGATCTCACGCTTGATAGACTATTGCATGAAATGCCATTATTATTATTATTACAAACTTTAACTTTTGCTGAAATTCCTGTTTACAATTAGATCTAAAGGAAAAACCATACAGGTAAGTGAGACCCGGCTGCTGAGTTTATAGCAACTGCCACTCCATATCCATTCCCAACCCTCCAATCAGGAAAGTGTTATTATAGTTTTGCCCAACCGGCAGCCTTTTAGCTGTATTTGAAGTACAACTCCCAGCACCCCCGGACAGCTCCTTCAAGAAAAGCTGAACTACAACCCAAGACTTATTTTACAGAGACAACTACTGCTCTACAGATTTTCTTTTCATTACTTTTGTATTTGTTCTTTCTTAACAATGATCATATTTGTTATTCTCCTTTGAAGAGGAGAAGCAATAGTATAAAAGTTAATATTAAAGTTTATCAAACGTTCCTGTAAGATGGTGAAATGAGTGTATAGCCGCTGCCTGTGTACAGGGATAACCCACCTCCCTCCCTTCCCCACACAAATGCCGGACAAGCCCCTCTCATTTGACCATTTTAAGCTCATAGGAATATTCTCAGCAGTTTGTAGATATACGTTGAGGCCTTATTCAATTTGCTTCCTTCACCCTGTGTGTCAGAGATCAAATCCACCACGTTCTCTGCTCTTTCTATTGGCTGCATTTTCCTGGTTAAGCTTTCCAATTTCTCTGCCAATTCCTGGAATTTCTTCTCAAGAATCTCAATAATGTCAGTGAGTCTTCGCTCTTTCTCGGCAAATATCCTCACCTGAGCTCTGACCGTTTGCATTTCATTTTCCAACTCTTTATATTGTTGGGTTTTCTTTATAATGATCCAACCCAGTATCACAAGGCTAATAATTAGAAAAACAATGAGAAAATAGAGAAATATTTGGAACTTTGGGCTGTTTGTCCCCTGGGGGGTGGATGGAGATTCAGCTCTTGGACACTTCCTCCTTCTGAACACCAATGATACGGTTTTTTCCTTTGTATGAATTGTGTCTGTAAATGGCTCCATCTTGGGGAACAAAATAAAAGAAGACAATGAAGCAGCTATAGGGTTGTGGTGCTCATTCTATTATCATGTCAATATCTGATCAACCAATCCCATGACACATCATCACTTATCCAATAGTCTCCTTTTTCTTTTTATCATTACATATTGTAACTGCCTTACAGTATTATACAGTTTATTTCACATCTCATTCTTATTTAATATCCATAATATCTTTTCATAATTTAGATTCTTTTTTAAAATACATTGTTTTAATTATATATAATATAAAAACCCCTGAACATTACTGAAATGAATCATTCAATTTACTGTTCTGTATCTAATCTTGTTTTTTTTCTCTCTTAAATTTGAATCAACGTATTTTATTTATTACAGATAATGTCTGCCTGTCTCTTTATATATCTATCTGTTTATCTAGCTCAACCCAATTGATCTTCCACATGCACAGAAATTCTTATTTAAAGTCTGTACGGTCGTGTTACTGAGATGTTAAGGTCTTTCCAAAAATATTCACATTTATAAGTCAGAATAATAAAGTATCCTCACTCCCAATGTCTGTTAGCTTTTAAACAGTTGGTCATTAAATGCATCCTGCTGATTGGTTAAATAGGGGACTAGAAATGCAGCAACATTAGGAGCCAGACACTTTACTCATCACACACTCAACTAATCTTTTGCTACTTATCTATACATTCATCAAGAAGAATTGTAGGTATGTATGATAGATTAAATATCAGTTGGATAGATAGACATAAATAGGTGGATAGATATATGTTTAATGGATTAAATAGTTTGGATAGACATACAGTAAATGGGTGGATAGATATATACTAGGGATGCACCAAATCCAGTATTTTGGATTCGGCCGAACCCCCGAATCCTTCTCTAAAGATTCGGCCGAATACCGAACCGATCCCTAATTTGCATATGCTAATTAGGGGTGGGAAGGAGAAAACATTTTTTACTTCCTTGTTTTGTGACAAAAAGTCACGCAATTTCCTTCTACGCCCCTAATTTCCATATGCAAATTAGGATTCGGTTTGGTTCGGCTGGACAGAAGGATTCGGCCGAATCCTGGATTCGGTGCATCCCTAATATATACTACAGACTACTTATACTGCTACTAATAAATAGCATATGAATGCAAATAAGAGCGAAACACAAGACAAAGTAAATTAACTAGATCTGGGTTTCTGTAATAAAAGGTACTTGCTACATTTCTAGTCACCTATTTAACCAATCAGCAGGAGTCGTTTTACTGACCAACTGTTTAAAAGCTAACAGACATTGGGAGTGAGGATACTTTATTATTCTGACTTTTAGGGGCACATTTACTAATGGTCGAATATCGAGGGTTAATTAACCCTCAATATTCAACCCTCGAAGTTAAATCCTTCGACTTTGAATATAGAAGGATTTAGCGCTATTCGTTCGTTCATACGATCGAAGGAATAATCGTTCGATCGAACAATTAAATCCTTCGAATCAAACGATTCGAAGGATCTTAATCCATCGATCGAACAATTTTCCTTCGATCAGAAATTTGCTAGAAAGCCCATGGGGACCTTCCCCATAGGCTAACATTGATGCGAAGTAGGTTTTAGGTGGCGAAGTAGGAGGTCGAAGAGACAGTACTTCGACTATCGAAGGGTCGAATAGTTGAACGATTTTTAGTTCGAATCATTCGATTCGAAGGTTGAAGTAGCTAATTCGATGGTCGAAGTAGCCAAAAAAATACTTTGAAATTCGAAGTATTTTTTAATCTATTCCTTCACTCGACCTTAGTAAATGTGCCCCATAAATGTGAATATTTTTTGGAAAGACCTTTAACATTTCAGTAACACGACCATACAGACTTGAATAAGAATTTCTGTGCATTTCAACGATCAATTGGATTGAGCTAGATAAACCGATAGATATATAAAGAGACAGACAGACATTATCTGTAATAAATAAAATACGTTGATTCAAATTTAAGAGAGAAAAAAACAAGATTAGATTCAGAACAGTAAATTGAATGATTCATTTCAGTAATGTTCAGGGGTTTTTATATTATATATAATTAAAACAATGTATTTTAATAAAGAATCTAAATTATGAAAAGATATTATGGATATTAAATAAGAATGAGATGTGAAATAAACTGTATAATACTGTAAGGCAGTTACAATATGTAATGATAAAAAGAAAAAGGAGACTATTGGATAAGTGATGATGTGTCATGGGATTGGTTGATCAGATATTGACATGATAATAGAATGAGCACCACAACCCTATAGCTGCTTCATTGTCTTCTTTTATTTTGTTCCCCAAGATGGAGCCATTTACAGACACAATTCATACAAAGGAAAAAACCGTATCATTGGTGTTCAGAAGGAGGAAGTGTCCAAGAGCTGAATCTCCATCCACCGCCCAGGGGACAAACAGCCCAAAGTTCCAAATCTTTCTCTATTTTCTCATTGTTTTTCTAATTATTAGCCTTGTGATACTGAGTTGGATCATTATAAAGAAAAAACAGCAATTTAAAGAGTTGGAAAATGAAATGCAAACGGTCAGAGCTCAGGTGAGGATATTTGCCGAGAAAGAGCGAAGACTCACTGACATTATTGAGATTCTTGAGAAGAAATTCCAGGAATTGGCAGAGAAACTGGAAAGCTTAACCAGGAAAATGCAGCCAATAGAAAGAGCAGAGAACGTGGTGGATTTGATCTCTGACACACAGGGTGAAGGAAGCAAATTGATTAAGGCCTCAACGTATATCTACAAACTGCTGAGAATATTCCTATGAGCTTAAAATGGTCAAATGAGAGGGGCTTGTCCGGCATTTGTGTGGGGAAGGGAGGGAGGTGGGTTATCTCTGTACACAGGCAGCGGCTATACACTCATTTCACCATCTTACAGGAACGTTTGATAAACTTTAATATTAACTTTTATACTATTGCTTCTCCTCTTCAAAGGAGAATAACAAATATGATCATTGTTAAGAAAGAACAAATAAAAAGTAATGAAAAGAAAATCTGTAGAGCAGTAGTTGTCTCTGTAAAATAAGTCTTGGGTTGTAGTTCAGCTTTTCTTGAAGGAGCTGTCCGGGGGTGCTGGGAGTTGTACTTCAAATACAGCTAAAAGGCTGCCGGTTGGGCAACACTATAATAACACTTTCCTGATTGGAGGGTTGGGAATGGATTTGGATCTGCAGTTGCTACATACAAGTTATAAAACGCTATTGATGGTCAGGGCCCCCTTATAAGTTAAAAAAAAATTGGGGCCCCAAAAAGAATTAATTTTTTTTTAAAAAAAACATTTACATTTTTTTTTACAAAAATGGTGCCAGGGCCCCCTTACAAGTTACAAAAAAAAATTGGGGCCCCAAAAAAATGTTTTTAAAAAAACATTGGGGGCAGGTGGCCTACAGAATATTAAAATAATATATTGGTGTCCAGGGGATTAAAAAAAAACAAAAAACCACAAACTGGTGTTCAGTAGAATTGAACTCAAGGCTACAGGACTTCAACTTCGCCTCCTTTCGTGGCTTCGGGTCTTTTCGACACTTCAGGACTTCAATTATGGCTGTTGTCACGACTTCAGGGCTTTTCGCTGCGTCAGGACTTCAGCTTCGGCTGTTTTCGTGACTTCGGGTCTTTTCGCCGCTTCGGGGCTTCGGCTGGTCGGCTTTTCGGCACTTCCGCATTCGGCAACCTGCAAAATGGCCGCACGGCTCAGTCGCTTGTAAGGGGGGCCCGACTCTTTCAAAAATGCAGCACTGCTGGGCCCCCCTGCAGGCCCGGGACACTTGTCCCCCCTGCCCCCCCTGATGGCGGCCCTGCATACGGTATGCATAAATTATCCTCACAGGCAGTGGTTGTTAACTGACAATGGCATTGTGGTTAATAAAACTCATAATAAAGAATTGGATCCAAGCTAAAAGCATTACAAGTGCATGGGATCTGTCATCCTGAAACCCGTTATCCAGAAAGCTCTGAATTACAGAAAAGCCGTCTCCCATAGACTCCATTTTAGCCAAATAATCTAAATTCTTAAAAATGATTTCCTTTTTCTCTGTAATAATAAAACAGTGCATTGTACTTGGTCCCAACTAAGATATAATTAATCCTTATTGGAAGCAAAACCAGCCTATTGGGTTTATTTAGGGGCTTATTTTTCAAAGATCAAGTTAAGTTTATATTTTTGGTCAAAATTCACATTAAAAAAAAATCTTTAATTTTATGAGATTTATTATACCCCTGCCCTGTAAATAGCTTGAATCCGAAAATATACCATATAAAACCTGTCATGGCCATGTAAGAGTTAATGGCAGAGGTCCATTGAACCAATCGATAGCCTTCATGATGTTTGAGTTTCTTTCATAGGGTTTTGGGTGAAAAAATGATCAATTTGAGCAAATTGAGTTTTTCTCGCTGTAAACACGATCAATTCGAGCCATTCGAGTTTGTTTTTTTTTGCCGAAAACTCAATTCGAGTTTTCGAGTAGTTAACCCCAAACTCTCTGATTCAAGTTGTTTCCCATTTGAGTTTTTTTTTTAAAATTAGAAACCATTCGAGTTGGGAGTTTATTCGAGTTATAAAAAAAAAAAAATGCTGAAATTTGACCTTTGATAGATAACCCCTTAATGTTTAGATGATTTTCTAGTAGACTTTAAAGGGGTTGTTCACCTTCCAACACTTTTTCCAGTTCAGTCGTTTTCAGATAATTCATCAGAAATAAAGACTTTTTACAATTACTTTCTATTTTATAGGTGTGACTGTGTGAAGTGTCATTTTTCACCTTCTAAAGCAACTCTGGGGGGGGGTCACTGACTCTCGAAATTATTCTAAATTGATACATTCAGTTGATACATTTCTTATTTTTGTCCCTGACCCTGAGTTTCATTACAGGCAGCTGTTAGAATTGATTCAATAGTTGCTAATACTCCAGAGATGCTGCTGAGAAATGGATCAACTAAAAGAATGCTCGGGACCTGGGGTTTTCTGGATAACAGATCTTTCCATAAATTGGATCTTCATACCTTTAGAGGCCGATTCACTAACTTCGAGTGAAGGATTCGAAGTAAAAAAACTTCGAATTTTGAAGTGTTTTTTGGGCTACTTCGACCATCGAATGGGCTACTTCGACTTCGAATCGAGGGATTCGAACTAAAAATCGTTCGACTATTCGATAGTCGAAGTACTGTCTCTTTAAGAAAAAACTTCGACCCCCTAGTTCGCCATCTAAACGCTACCGAAGTCAATGTTAGCCTATGGGGAAGGTCCCCATAGGTTTTCCTAAATTTTCCTTCGATCATTGGATTAAAATCATTCGAATCGTTCGATTGAAGGATTATTCCTTCGATCGTTCGATCGAACTATTTGCGCTAAAATCCTTATTCGAAGTCGAAGGATTTTAATTCCCAGTCGAATATCGAGGGTTAATTAACCCTCGATATTCGACCCTTGGTGAATCGGCCCCTAAGTCTACTAGAAATACATTTAAACATTAAATAAACCCAATAGGCTGGTTTTGCCTCCAATAAGGATTAATTATATCTTAGTTGGGATCAAGTACAAGTTACTGTTTTATTATTACAGAGAAAAAGGAAATCATTTTTAAAAATTTGGATAAAATGGAGTCTATGGCAGACAGCCATTCCGTAATTCGGAGCTTTCTGGTTATCGGGTTTCCAGATAAGGGATCCTATACAAGTAATTCAAAAATATACAACTTGACTTGCTGAGTAATCAATGAAGACGTTTCACTACTCATCCGAGCAGCTTCTTCAGTACAACTGACTGGTGTGGGAAATTCTCGGCATATAAACTCACCCAGTAATCCAATCACAATGGCACATTGTAACTCTTCAAAGAGGCGACACCTGAAATTCACAGAGGTGATGATTCTGTGTAGTTACTGTGATAGGATTATCCAATCACTCCTAGATACAGGTGTTACTTGTGAGAGTTGTATGAATGGATGTGTGAAGTGTTCTTGATCATGGGTCATGTACTTGATGTGGATCAAGTTAATGCTACAGTTTGATTATTTCAGAGATAAAGGAAATCATTTTTTTTAAAAATTGGATTTTTTGGATAAAATGGCATCTACAGAAGATGGCCTTTCTGTAATTGGGAGCTTTCTGGATAAAGGGTTTCCAAATGATGGATCCTATATATCTGTATAACACTATAGGGCTTATTTATCAATGTCAGTGCCAGGGGACGACACAAGGCTATTCATAAAGATACTTTGTGCACAAAGTGCAAAGTACCATGGCTATTTGCCCTGGAATATTTAACTTTGCAATGTATTTGTAAACAAACCCTTATCTGTCTCTGGAACTTTATGAACATGAATTGCTCAGTTATTAAATATGATCTGAAATGACTTTGATTGGTGAGCCACGGCTGCTTTTTTATTGGGCATGTGCAAATTGTGTTTTCAGTAGGGATGCACCGAATCTAGGATTGGGTTCAGGATTCGGCTAGGATTCTGCCCTTTTCAGCAGGATTCGGCCAAACCGAATCCTAATTTGCATATGGAAATTAGGAGCGGGGAGGGAAATTGCGTGACTTTTTGTCACAAAACAAGGAAGTAAAAAATGTTTTCCCCTTCCCACCCCTAATTTGAATATGTAAATTAGGATTCGGATTCAGTTCGGTATTCTGCCGAATCTCTCGCGAAGGATTCACAAAATAGAGGATTCGGTGCATCCCTAGTTTTCAGGAAGTAGTTGTAGAAATAATTGTGCTTTATACAGAGACCTGTGTTCCCCCCTCGATGAATAAAGCTCTGATTGTGTTTGGCAGCACTGTATTCATGGGGGGCAGGAGGGTGGAGTCATGAAGTTGTCACATCTCCTGCTCTCTGCACATCTCTTAATTTGAGTCAGACTTAGAAATTAGGGAGCAGATCCAACAGCCCCCTGTACTTGCTATACCCTCAGGTTCCATGGCTTGGTTGTGATAAATACGTATGTGCCCTCTGCAATATCTTTTTGATTTTGGCCTAATACGCATGGAGTTTTGGTACGGCCACACATTCATGGCCTTATGTCGCCTGCACCATAATGAAGAGGAGGAAGATAACATTGTTCCATCCATTGTTTATCCATTTGCAGCTTAATTTCAGCCATTTATTAAGAGAGGGAAGTTTCTATAGAGTTATGGGGCCCCAAGTCTGCCGAAATCAACATCCATAATAATTCAGGACCTCCGATCAAATCCGCAAGGGTTATTTTCCCTTATTTATCAATACATTTTCCCAAAAAAACTTGAAAAATCTTGAAAAATTTGAATCGTAGCCATTTTTTTGTCTTTTCCGCCTGAAAAGTTTAGGATTCTTGCCCGAAAACCAGGAAATCTTTGGATTATTGCACGAAACGCATTGCAGATAAGGATATCTTCAGGACTTCTCCTCCCATTGACTTATATACAACCTCAGCAGGTCTGAGATGCTGGCTTACTTGTTTCCATCCTCGGGCTATAATAAATGCCAAAAGATTTTAGTTATTTCTTTATTCTTCTCACATGTTATAGTTAAGAAACTTGAATTTTTCGAGTTTTTGGCATTCGGACTTTAATAAATAATTACTGTTAGTGACAAGACAATTTGCATAAGAAATAAGAACATGTGCTTCCAAATTAGAGCATTTCTTTAATAATATCCGGGATGGGACTCCGTTGTACAAGTTTAACAAAAGCAGCACTGGAAAGTACAATCTGTGATAAAATTAACAAAAAAAAGACTGTATTATCCAAAGAGCTGTACATGAAGTGCATTTAAACGTTGCTGTGTGATCTTCACTGGTAACAAATGTTTTTAGGGGCTGGTGGCTCTGGTCTGAGCAGCTTTTATAGAGCAAGTGAAGTCATAAGTCGTAATTGAGCCGAACTCCTCATAGCACTGAATGGAATACACACTCCCATAGACCTTCATATTAAGGGAAGTCATTGTTGCCAGTGATTATAGTTGAGATGACCTTACTGTGACTGATTCTTCATCTCTCAACTCATCCTTCCAGTTCGAGTTTGTAGGCGGGGCACACAGTGCATTTTGTCCCAAAAGTGTTTCCTGGAGAATTCCTTCGGTTTTTCTAGCCAAAGTAAGCCCACAGAAAGACTCCTGCGCTCATGCAGAGGATAACGGCGGTGTTTAAAACCTGTTTCAGAAGGGGACGTTCATACAGCAACACTTCAGCTGGTTCTAATGGAGCAGGAGGAGCCTGGTCATGTTTGTTTCCTTTCCTGCTGTCCATCCCACATAACCAGAGTATGGTTTTCTTCAGAAGGGAAGAGGAAGAGGGATTATCATCTGCAAGAGAGGAAAATGGTAGCATTTATTTGTAATATGACTATGAAGATTTTCATTCATCCAGGTCATGGTATATCTAGTATAGGTCAATCTAAAAACAACTGGACTTGCTGAGTAATCAATGAAGACGTTTCACTACTCATCCGAGCAGCTTCTTCAGTTCAACTGACTTGTGTGGGAAGTCCTCGGCATATAAACTCTTCCACTAATCCAATCACAATGGCACATTGTAGAGTGGCACAATCGTATTGGTGAATAAACATTTCTGTGTTTGGTCCAAAAAAACACCTCCACCTCTCCCTCCAAAATATTTTTAAAAATAAATATTTTTAATAAAATAATATTAAACTATTTTGGATTTTGTTTCCATTTGGGAGTCGGAAGACATGTGTACACTTGTTGGGAGACTTGTGTGAGGATCCATTATACACGCCATACCAAACTATAGGTTTGTAAGTAGGTACTTTGGCCATCTGGTGGAGGCGTTTTTTGGGACCAAACACAGAAACGTTTATTCACCAATACGAAAAAATCCAAATTTGAACTTTTGTGTGATTTCCAAAGGTGAAAAGTGGGCACCCTTATAATAATCTATTTGAACAATGGGTGGCACCCATATAATTAAACGTATTACACCATAGTAGTTTCTAATTTCTAATTTTTTTTTTGTATTTAGGTTCTCACCCTCCTGTGGTTTGCATTAGGAGGGTCCTGTCCTGTGAAGAGAAGGACGAGGTGAGCAGCAGAGGGGAAGGTGGGGTATAAGGCAAAAAATGGAAGGAATCTTAATGGGGAGGCTAGATAAAAGGAAAGGGTGAAGATGAGATAAAAGATAGGGAGTTGAAATAAGGGGAATGAATGACACCCACAAAAAGGAGAAAAGAGGAAATGAGCAGAGAGTGGTACATGGGGATAGGAAAGAAGGGGGAAGAAAGGAGAATAGCACATCCTACATGGAGATAGGAGCAGAGGATGACATATGGGAAGATGAGAAGAGGTAAAACGAATGACAGAATGGAGAGAGGAGAATGTGTTAAGGTAGAAGGAGAGAATGGTAGAATTGGATAAGGAACATCAAATGGTAAAGAAGTCAAAAAGAGAGGAGTCAAAGACAGCTGTATGAGAGAAGGGAGAAAATAATAAAAAAAAGTGTAAAAGAAAAGAGCAGGAAGTGAGAATAACAGGGTTTGGTACAGACTATGGTGCTGGTGTCATTTTAGGAAATATGATGAGCTGAGCCTTGCAGACACTGGCTTAAAGTGGACCTGTCACCCAGACATAAAAATCTGTATAATAAAAGTCCTTTTCAAATTAAACATGAAATCCAATCTCTATTTTTTATTAAAGCATTCATAGCTGTTGTAAGCTCATTTAAAAATCTCAGCTGTCAATCAAATATTGTCTGCCCCTCCTCTATGCCATGGGCATAGAGGCGGGGCAGACAATTACTTTCACTTTCCATTCAGCCTTTCCTAGATGTCACTGCTCTCCACACATTCCCCCGTTCTCTTTACCATTTAATTGTGTAACCAGGGCATGGGAATGGAGATCAGGTCCCCCATGGGTCCCCCCATTCTGGTGCACAAACAAGAATCTGAGATGATGCAAGGCTTTCTTTATAAACAGTGTCCACAAAATGGCTGCTGCTATCATTTTGAATTCCCAGACTGTGTAATTAAAGTTCATTTTGCTTGACTAATGGGATAAAATAGAATTTTGAATAATTTTTTTGGGTGACGGTCCCCTTTAAGAAGAAGCTATAAAGTATCACGATGAGGGGTTTTAATATAAATAAGTTTCTTGGCAGCATAGGGGAAGAGGGAGAGACAGGGGAAATTATAATATCATTAAGCAAATCAGAAGAGAGGCAGATAATACAATCACATATAGTAAAAGTGTTTTGGAACGTACTTCTACCTCCATGAAATGCATGTGACACCCATTCCACAGTCAGCTCTATGTACATATCCAACATATGCGTATATAGGAGTAGCCATTGCAGTTACCTGTTGTATCATTATAAATGGCATCTGTGGATGTTGTATGTGGTTCTTCTGAGATGTCCTCGACGACACTGATGCCATTTTCAGCAGGTCTGTGGTTTGTCTCCACTGGGTCTTCTACTTCTGCATCAAAGCGTGTGAACCAGGTGAGACGACTGATCTATAGAAAATGAACTGTAATTACTGGCAAAAAGCTCAATTGTTATGTGCTAGGATTTTTTGTGCAACTGTTAGAAAATCCTCATATTTATTGGTGAAAATGTTGTCTGAATTGGCTTGTCAATGCTGCTAGATTACAACTCCCTCAAAGCCACAACATATTTAAGGGTTAATTCATGCTGGGAGTTGTAGTGTAGCTAGATTAGGGATAGATTTTTAAAGCAGTACATGACCCCCCCCCCCCATCCATAGCTATTTAGGGCCAAGAATGTAATTGGATCTTTAAAGGCAAACCGTGGCTGTTTGTGTGCACTTGTGTTTGTCCATATACTTTTACCCAGGTTCCAACACACTAGGTAAAATTATATTATACAATGGGCTTTACTTATTCTACATCAGATAAAGGTAGTGCATATTGGTTCACAAGCCCAATAAATGATATAAACACTAATCCCCATTTGTAATAAATGGAACTAAGTTTGCACAGGAGCAGTAACCCAACCAATAAGATGCTTGCTTTTAAACAGTTGACCATTAAATCCTACCTGCTGTTTGGTTGCTATGGGTAACTGCCCCATGGCAAACTTAGTGCCTTTTATTACATAACCCTCTTAGACTGTATTCTTACCATCTGTTTGGAAGGGGGTTCAGTCCATAAGCTTACTGCTACCACCACCAAAAGTGTGAGTAACCCAAGGATCATGGACAGGTACAAGTAGTGGACATATTTCACAACTCCTGGTCGGGTATCAGGTTGGTCACACTGTGGGGCTACATAGATAAAATCTAGCACCATTCGAATGAGGCCAACAACCAGACCGATGGTCATTCCCCAGAAAGCACCCTGAAAAGACACAAAGCACATTCATTTATAGTAAAGGAAAAGGAACTCTCAGATGACCAGCAGTGTGACTTTACAAGACACACTGGTATCTTACAACCATTAAACATACAGGCACAAATTGGAGATGAAAAAGTGCACAAGGTAAGGCATAGTCAGTAGGGACAGGGCTAGGCTAATGTTCTAGTGCTCCAAAAGGTAGACTCTTTGTTTCTTCTTGAAGAGATTAAGAGAGGGTTCCTTACGGAGGAATTCAGGGATGGAATTCCAGAGGTAATGAGCAGAAGGGTTTTGAGAGGTGGCAGTGGATGTGGATGGTGTGAAGAGAAGGTGGCTCTGAGAAGAGCGGAGAAGACGACCAGGAACGTATAGTGAGACAAGAGAAGAAATGTACTGAGGAGCAGAGGAGTAAAGGGCTTTGAATGTTAGTAGAAGGATTTTATATGCTATCCTTTGCTTAACAGACAGCCACGCTAAGGATTTTAGTTTGGGTTCAGCAGGTTCCTTTAGGAGAGAGCAGAGGGATCCTGGTAGCAGAGTTTAAGATTGATTGGAGGGGAGAGAGATAGGCAGGCCCCGATTTGTGGAAAGGCCACCTAGGCCCGGGCCTAGGGTAGCAGGATTTTAGGGGGGAGGCATGCTGCCCAACCACATCCACATTGGTTCAAAAACACAGGTGATGCACTGGAGATACATTCATTTTTTAAATTTCCTATGTGCCAATCCCCATTGCTCTGGTCCAGATGATGAAAATATACAAGAAAGGGGAGGGGACAGGGGCGACGAACTGCAGTGGGCCTAGGGGCGCCCACTATGTAAATCGGGAAGACCAGTTAGTAGGAGATTGCAATAGTCTAAACAGGATAAAATAAGGGCATGGATTTGTGTTTTGGCTGTTGTTTGTGAAAGAAATGGGCGTATCTTGGCTATATTATGGAGGAAGAAACGACAGGTTTTGGCAGTATTATTAATATGATTAGAGAAGGAGATGGGCTGGTCAAAGATGACCCTTAAGCATCATGTCATTCATGTAGGGTTTACCATGAATCCGGGGACAACCCTTGGTGTCCTGAACATGACGGGCCACTTTATATGTGTATATATATATATATATATATATATATATATATATATATATATATATATGTGTGTGTGTGTGTGTATATATATATATATATATATATGTGTGTGTGTGTGTGTTATGAAAAGATGTATTATGCAGACCTCTACCTTTTCATTGGTACGCTTCCAGAAGCAGCCTGCTATAAAGACCACAGCCACAGGAGGCTGAAGATAGGAGCTGATGGATTGGATGTAAATAAAAAGTTGCCCACCCTGACTGGCCTGAACAAGTGGGATCCACAAAATGGAAACAACCACCAACACTAAGACGAAAACCCTGGAAAATAAAGAAAAAACCCACAATAAGAAAGATTGGCTGTGTTATGAATGTCTTGAGTAGGAAGCTGCAATGGAGATTACATACCTTCCTACGATCATGAGCTCCCATTCTGTAGAGCGTGGTCGGATGTGGCGCCAGAGATCCATGGTGAAGATGGTGCTAGCACTATTAAAAATGGAAGTCAGTGAGGACATGAGAGCAGCAATCATAACTGACATCATAAGACCTCTTAATCCTAAAAGCAAAAGTAGATGAAGAGTTTGGAAGTTAGAGATCTTAAGAAATGCTCCTGAACATGCATATGTTTAACCATTTAACACTGATGCTAGGGCCAAAAACTCTGCTTTGGGACAGGAAAATATGGGTCTGAAGTCCTAGACGACATTTGATGGGCAACATAAACATGCCAAATTATTCACCAGGATGTGGCACCATTAATACATATTTGGTATACACTATATTTTAATCATCATTTCACTTCACTTGACTTCCTGGTATCTCCTTAAAGACATATTCACACGGATAGATGAGGATATACCAGGGAATTTAAAAGAGAAGCCAGGCATTGTATGTTTCAATATTCCTTGTCTGCAGATTAATGGTGCCCACAGACAGACAAATATGTTCGGATAATTTAGCAGAATTCTTGAGTGAGGATTTGTTGGGACTGACAATCCTGAGAAATGTCGCCACAATGTCCTCAGAAAAGACATTAGAAGATGCAGATCAATGGATCAGTGCTCAGTAGTAATCAAATACATTTGAACAGTTCACAGGTTGAGCCAAATTGTGCTCACTTCTACTGTAGAGATGAGCACAAGTATCTGAGCAGGAAGCCAGATGGACCTTCTGGTGGCCCAGTATGTTCAATGCTTTCCATTCTGTACATGAATCACAGTTAGTTGCTTGTTTAGCATCTAATGGTTATTTGGTTAATCTAGCTCGATCACTTCTCAGCTGTCAATTCTAACCTGTTGGTAGCAGCTCAATCACCATCTTAGGATAGGCAATATCTGAACAGCCTGATGGGTTTCCACAAATTTCCTTACAGAGCTCCGGATCTGCACATGCCACCTGATCTGTAGAGCAAGTTAAAAATAAGTTAATAAATACATTTATATTGCAAGATAAAGAAGACCTAAAGACTTGATCAGTATCAGACCGTGCCGTCGTAGGTTCATCAACCAACTCCATCTTCTTTCTTCCCCTATTTTCTTATCATTAACTCATCTATGCTCTGCTTCTTTGCTCATATGCTGTTCCTTCATTATCTTTTCTGTTGTTTTTTCCAGTAGACTTTTTCACATTTCCCCCTTTTTCTTTCTTCTTTGTTCTTTCCCTATTTCTCATTTTGGCCCTCAAACATCAAGGGGTAAAGTGACTATGAAGATTTTCATTCATCCAGGTCATGGTATATCTAGTATAAGTAATTCTAAAACAACTGGACTTGCTGAGTAATCACTGAAGACTTTCACTACTCATCCGAGCAGCTGGTAATCCTATCACAGTAACCCCACAGAATCACACCTCTGTGAGTTTAAAATGTCAACTCTCCTAAGAGTTACAATGTGCCATCATGATTGGATTAGTGGAAGAGTTTATATGCCGAGGACTTCCCACACCAGTCAGTTGAACTGAAGGAGCTGCTCGAATGAGTAGTGAAACCTCTTCAATGATTATTCAGCAAGTCAACTTGTCTTAGAATTACTTATACTAGATCAAGGGGTAAAGGCTCTGGAAGAGATTTAAGGGGTAGTCTTATGCATCATCTCTGTCTGTTAATATCATTACCTGTGAACAGAACTCGGCTAATCATTCCAGGCAATACCATCATAAAGAGGGGCAGGACTTTGAGGCTCGCAGCTAGTAACGATCCAGCCTTGGCATGAGAAAGGTTCTTGGCCGAGAGGGATCTTTGAACAATGACCTGCAGACAAAAAAAAACCTCACAATCAATCAGAGCCCAGAACAAAGTGCATTAATGGCATTAATCTTTTAATAACTAACATATTTCTCTACATGTTTTGCTTTCATAAGTCTATTGTAATTATTTACATAGACTTACATTATTAAAATGTATATCACCCTTTGTAAAAGCTGTTATAGTAAATGCTCAAAATCAAGCATATATATATTCCCAAGGGGATATGTATAAGAAGAGATCAGCGCCTGTGGCAACAGAAATTAAAAACAAGCATAGCGTAATACGTTCAAAATATGTAATGTCACCCGTGCATACACTGAATATTAAATACGTGTTTTCTCCCCTTTTCCCTTCAGATGACTGTTAATGGGGGGGTGGTGAGGTAGCAATAAAGGTGATGGGAAGACGATGACTTTCCTATGACTTTTCCCATCACCTTTATTGCTACCTCACCACCCCCCCATTAACAGTCATCTGAAGGGAAAAGGGGAGAAAACACGTATTTAATATTCAGTGTATGCACGGGTGACATTACATATTTTGAACGTATTACGCTATGCTTGTTTTTAATTTCTGTTGCCACAGGCGCTGATCTCTTCTTATACATATCCCCTTGGGAATATATATATGCTTGATTTTGGACTTATATACAGTTGAGAGACTGTGAAGGGGTCGGTAAGAAATTATCTAAGAGACTGACATTTTTAATTGGCTGCATCTGTAAGCTATATATTGTTTTTATAGTAAATGCTCAGTTTATAAATAATCATAAATAATATTTGCAGTTACATTAAATGGGAAAACAAGTTAGAATGTAGACTGATGTATGAACCAGAAATACAACGTGTAATATCACTTCTGGAATTATGTGTAAACACCTGCATAGGATGGGAGTGCCCACAGGAGCAGATGAGTTAGAGGGGTACTTAGAGAGTAAACACAGATAATGCCAGATACTCTGTAGATAAATTAGACATCCTTTGATACAAGTGTGTCAGATGGCTAATCTGTCATTGTTTCCGATCTCAGGGATGACTGTGGATTTGTGTCCAAATTCTTATTTAGAGCGTAAGCTCCTTTAAAGACTGTGCCCTGTGTTAGAGGAGGCCACAGAAGAAGTTGTGTAGAAAGGACCCAAGGATGTGGATGAGCTAGAAAAGAGCTAAATGGTATACATCATTTTTTAGGACACTGAGTTAACACTTATTAAAGGGGCAGTAAACCATGCTGAACCGCACTGCTAAACCAAACTTTACTCAGTTGCTGCTGGACTGTGACTGCTTTAAAATGCAAAAAAATCCTCCAATGAGAATCCCAGCTGATCTGTATGAATCTGACTCCATGTTCTTTGTTCCTGCAACTGGAGTCGGAAGCTTAAAGCAGAGTTTCCCAGCACTGAACAAGTCTGTCCTTTATCCCCATGTTTGATTCCAGTGTCATATAATGAAGAAATAAATGACATAATTATCTCTATGTAAGATAACAGGTGCCTGACATGGTGCTGGGAATCAGCATTCTCATTAGACAGTTCTTTTGCATTTACAATGAAGTTTTTGATCAGTAGAATTCTCATTGGTGAATTTTCTTGCATCTCTAATTATGCTTTTTTGTCACCTTCTATAGAAAACTAGGAGGCACTGTGGGATGGCATTAAAATTGGATTTACAACCCCTTTAAAAACCAAAGTCAGCCATCATTGTATGAGAGAACCTCCCATTGGTACAGGGCCTGGATTAAGTGTTAGAAGATTTCAACACATAGCTATAATTTTTGAGGGCAATCATTGATGTTGTGCTCACCTGATCAGTACACCAATACCAGAGCGATGGTATGGTCATTCCCACCAGCACTCCAGGCCAAGGAAGATCGGAAGTGACCGGGTCCCTAAATATATGAAATGCATCCTCTCTTGGAATCCCACATGTGCTGTTCCCAGAATGAGTATTGGGAATGGCGTGGAAATACTTTTCCTGCAAAGCCTCAAAACCTCCAATCTCAATAAAACCTAAACAAAAGATAAACAAAATGGGCAACATGGGTAGACTGTGTCTCCATATGTAGATCTCTACATTTTGATGGCGAAAGATAGATAAATGCTGTAGTACGACTGCCTCAACATCTTCTTGAGTGAACAGCATTGGTCTTGAACCTTGCTGACATTTTTATTTCTCCAAATCAAGATGGAACTCCACTGTTGATCCATCCATGAGTTAAATTGGGTCCTCTGAAACTTTTTTACTACCACTTTGGGCCTAGTTGGCTATTCTTTCCCTTATACTTAGCACAGTTACATAAATGGGTCATCATCACTTTTATGAGCCACAAGCAATTTCCACCAATGGGCATAGAGTATTCAGATTCCAATAGGATCCAGATCAGTATTTGAGCACCCTCACCTTGTGTAATTGTGTTATGCATCAGGCCTCAGGTAAATCATTGGGCTACATGTGACTGCTCCATTAGGGACAAAAATGTGCATTACTCACTATAAGCCATGAGGATGAGTGCTCCAATAATCATGATCACTGTCTGCAGCGTGTCTGTATAGATCACTGCCGCCAATCCACCTGCAATGTAAGATCGAGATGTATTTATGAAACAATGTAGCAGAAGCCGGCTGAATAACAGAGCCAGGAAGACTCATGCAAGGAATTGTGGGAATTGAAGACCAGGAATTGAAGCCCAGGAGGGCTGGACTTTGTCCATTTTATTTCAGTATATACCAGCAAAATTACAGTTATTACCAGAAACAAGATGACATAAATCACTGAGCTTTTGTGATTATTGTACAATGGATACTGGAAAGATGCTAAAAATTAAATTTTGTTTCATATGCAAATTTGTGTTTTTGGGGTCGCAACTATTTAATAGGAGAAGCAAACCCTTTTATATACAATAGAGTCACTGCACAGGTTACCCCTCCACCAAGCCATATCTCCCATGTTAAGATCCCAATGGAATGGATTCCTAGACTTACCAGCTACAGTATAAATAGCAGTAATGACTAGTAATCCTATCACTGCCACATACAAATCCCATTGCAGAGCTTGTTGGATGAAGAGCGCCCCAGCATACATGTCAACCTGTGCAGGGAACAAAAAAGAGGAATCAGTTCCCAGACAATGATGTGGTGTTGAGACATAAGCAAATTATTGTTCTTTTGTTTTACGTAAAGCATGCTTAGCCAGATACTGTGTATTATTATATAAGATTAATGATCACATTTATGAGGCAGATATCTTCAGGTAGGATGGAACTGCATAATGAACAACAAACAATGTCCACCTGCCTTTGTGCCTTACAGTATTTGGCCTATGTGCTAACATGCCGCAGCATTAACTGGAGGTGTATAGATTTTCCCCATGACAATCTGCAGTTTAAACTGATTCCTTACAGATATTTTTGTGAATATGTAGATAAACAGATACAAGATGGCCAGGAATATCTGAATCCTTTTTCCTCCGAATCGCCTCTGTAGGTACTCTGGCATAGTGGTGACCTGTATGGGATAGATAAGCCTTTTAGAAAGGTATGACTTAATCCAGCATAAGAAATAACTCAGAAATACTCAACTCTGGATGCTGTGTATCTATTCTAGACCTACCAATATCCCCCAGCAGTAGAGCTGAAATTATCCTAAACCTGAAAATGCACCGTGGTCTGCTCCTTGGTGAACCCCATCTAAAGATCTGCATGGCATGAGAGGGGGTGGCTCCCATGTAAAGATAGGGCCTGGTGCAAATTATGCCCCTGTGCCAAAGCACTGGGCCTCAAGTGGCAGCACCGGGCGGGTTACTAGGAGAGACAAAAAAGCCTCTCTTGGGCAAAAAACTATTGTTTCTTTAATCAGAATTTCACTCTTCTAGTACACAGAGCATGATTGTGCTCTCTGCACTCACTATGCAGCCCCTCCTTAACCCAATATGAAGCTAAAAATAAGCATGGAGACAGCCTTGGGACAGCCCCGCATCACCCCTTCCTGTGCCCTTAAGACTGAGTGAAAGCATTTCCCGGGTCAATGTGCTAAAGTAAGAAACAGGAGAACTCAATAGAATAAGTTGTTAATAACAGTGGGCTCTACTCAGCTTCCAATTCCTTCCCTGCTTGTTCCTCTTCCTTACTCCTTTTCCATAGGCTCCAAAGATATTGTGCCAAGGACAGCCTGCTAGAGTACTAGAGGATCCGGTAAGCCCCAACCCTAGTAAGCCCCAGCCAAGGAACATTCCAGTTAGCGCTTTTACAAGGATCCCCTGTAACATCTGCCCAACTGCTGTTCTATATGAAGCTGCGGATAGCGGCAAATGGAAAAGGAATGGATGGGAAGGAGGATGGACAAGAAGGAATTGTGAAGAGAGAAAATTGATAAAAAGCTTGTTCAAGGGCTGGAGCTTGGAGCATTTATGAGCAACTTTATGCACAACCTAGTAGCTGCAGGTTAAATTTGCCCAGCTCCTTTTTCCCATTGCACTGTCTACATAAGATGACACGGGGAGAAGAGTTACCTATGCTAAACTGAGCAAAGTTCTGCAAACTGTGTCCTCCATATTCTTTTTTCACCCTTTGCTAGTTGTTCCACCTTGCCACTGTTCATAACTAAAAGACTGCCCCATACTGGTGCCACATTCTAGCGCCCACTGAACCAAAAAAAAAAAAGAGGTTGTGGCATGATCAGTGACCAGCACAGTGTGAAACAGAGACCCAGTTTCTGGAATATAAAAAGGAAGATGCCTCTTACCCCAGCAGATATGTAGATCGGCAGGAACAGCCAAGCCAAGGCAAGCACACAGAACAGGCCCTGCAGGGGACAGAAGGAGTTACTGGCTCTCTCTTGCACACATGGCGGATTTCTCAGGGTAACACAGAGAGGTCATTTGACCTGGGCCCAAACAACACAGGGGCCAACAATAATTTTAATAATCTTTGTAGGCATTCAAAGTACATAATAGTTTGGTAAAAAAAAGCAAATACATGAAGGCACTTACGTTCCATTCATAGGCAGTGACAGCGATACCTGATGCAGCTCCAGAGCCAGCTAAGCCAATGAAATGGCCACTGCCCACGTTACTGGCAAACAGAGAGGCACCCACCTGCAGAGAGGGGCCAGGAGATATTGTATTAATAAACCTTACAAGCATAGATACATTTCTCAACATCTCTGACTGGCAAAATGCATGCTTGGAGTTTTAATCTGTGATTCCAGAACAGGAAAGACTCTGTCCCCCCTTGGAAAAGTCAAAAACGGCTTGGGGGGGTATATTTATCAAAGAGTGAATTTTGAGATCACCACAGTCCGCTAGACTGAAATACTGCCTCTCTCCATTCATTTCTATGGGATTTAAAAAGACATATTTATCAAAAAGTGAAAGTCCTTTGCTAAATACGCCTTTAAAAAGCCCATAGAAATGAATGGAGAGTGACAGAATTTCACACTAGCGGACTGTGGTGATCTCTAACTTCACTCTTTGATAAACATACCCCTTTGAATGAAGGGAGATGTATGGTATTTATTCACTGACGTTACTTCCAGACGCCCAGTCTCCCAAGTAAAATCTGCATACATTATATGTATGTCATGCAGTAACAATGGTAAAGTCCGTCCCCAGTCCAGCAACCCAAAGAAACCAATCAGATGCATCAGTTCATTATTTTAACAGGTGGCTATGTGATACTGGACTGAGGTAAACTTTGCCCATGTTGTAGTTTTAAAGGGGTGGATCACCTTTAAGTTAACTTTTAGTATGTTATAGAATGACCAATTATAAGCAACATTTCAATTGGACGTCATTATCTATTTTTAAATAGTTTTTAAATTATTTGCCTTTTTCTTCTGACTCTTTCCAGCTTTTAAGTTCACTGACCCCATCTAAAAAAACCAAGTCTCTTTAAAGCTACAAATGTATTGTTTTTGGTACTTTTTATTGCTCATTTTTCTATTCAGACCTCTCCTATTCATATCCCAATCTCTTATTCAAATCATTGCATGGTTGCTAGGGTAATTTCAAGCTACCTGATTGCTGAAATTGCAAATTGGAGAGCTGCTGAATAAAAATCTAAGTGACTCAAAAACCACACATAACAAAAAATGAAAACCAATTGCAAATTGTCTCAGAATGTCACTCTCTACATCATACTAAAAGTTTTTTTAAAGACGAACAACCCCTTTTAACGTGCATGTTGTGTAATGGCTGCCCTCAAAACAACGTGCACCTATTACTTACAGGCCACCATGCCATGTCTTTTCCTGCCAGGAAGTAACCTTTCACCGTGCCCCTCTTGGTGCGACACATCGACTAAAAGAAGAAAAAGATGAAAAATAGAATTTAATTATCAGAAAAGCAAAATGGAACAAACGTGTGTGTGTGAGGCAGAGTAGTTACAAAATGGCCGTGCTTGATTGCAAGGGAAAGGCAAAATGTACTTGCTTCTGTGCCTCACTCTCATCAGATGACATTGCAGGTCTAGTCAGCCTGTTACTCCTTACAATGTATCTTTCCAGAGCCTTGGCCTGGTCACATGATGCTGTGTGAGTGTGTGTGAGGCAGAGTATTTTCCAAAATGGCTGTGCTTGATTGCAAGCGAAAGGCGAAATGTACTTGCTTCTATGCCTCACTCTCTTCAGATGACATTGCAGATCTAGTCAGCCTGTTACTCCTTACACTGTATCTTTCCTGAGCCATCGCCTGGTCACATAATGCTGTGTGTGTGAGGCAGAGTAGATTACAAAATGGCCGTGCTTGATTGCAAGGGAAAGGCGAAATGTACTTGTTTCTGTGCCTCACTCTCTTCAGATGACATTGCAGGTCTAGTCCGCCTGTTACTCCATACACTGTATCTTTCCTGAGCCTTGACCTGGTCACATGATGCTGTGTGTGTGAGGCAGAGTATGTTACAAAATGGCCGTGCTTGATTGCAAGGGAAAGGCAAAATGTACTTTCTTCTGTGTTGTGAGAGAGTGTGAGTCTGACTGCATGCTTGTGTGACTGTGTATGTGTGAGTGAGTGTGTGAGTGAGCATTATTGTGCAGTAAAGGGGCAGTATTGCTGTTGTGGCTGCTGCATCAAGGGAAACCAACAAATCCCAGTCTGAGCTCCTCTGAATTTATTCCGTTGGGAGACGGTAGGTTTTTGGTTATTGTATAGAAAAACAATGATTTTAAGTTTGTCAGGCACCAAATAAAGCCCCAGCATGGTGTGGACTGTGAAGAAATGACTTAAAAGGGTGGTTCACCTTTAAGTTAACTTTTAGTATGTTATAGAATGGCTCATTCTAAGCAACTTTTCAACGTATAATAGTTCAAAATTCTGTATATGATATATGCTGTGGAGCTTTATCTGGAAACCTTGCTGCATGAACCAGTTCCAGTGATCCATGTTATGTAAAAAATCAGATGGCAATAGTGCTAATTTTTAGTGATTTATTGAGATCTTCACACAACGTTTCAACCTCCGAAAACATGAGAGCACTTAAGAAAGAAGGTTGTACCTCTGAAACGTTGTGTGGATATCTTAATAAATCACTAAAAAATAACACAATTTCCGAAGTGTGTGTCATCTGATTTTCTACATTACATAAGCAACTTTTCAGTTGGTCTTCGTTTTACTTTCTTATAGTTTTTGAATTATTTGCAGCCTTCTTCAAGATTCTTTCCAGTTTTCAAATGGGGGTCACTGACCCCCATCTAAATAATAAATGCTTTGTATGGCTACAGTTTAATGTTTTTGCTACTTTTTTGTATTACTCATCTGTTTATTCAGGCCCTCTCCTATTCCTTTCCCAGTCTCTTATTCAGATCAATGAATGGTTGCTAGAGTAATTTGGACCCTAGCAACCAGATTGCTGACCTTTTGAAATGGAGAGCTGGTGAGTAAAAAGTGAAAACAACAAATAATAAAAAATAAAAACCAATTACAAATTGTCTCAGAATATCACTCTCTACATCATACTAAAAGTTAATTTAAAGGTGAATTTAAAAAGAAGGACAACTTAAAGCATTGCATGAAAAGTACAGCAGAAAATGCAGAAAAACAATCTGGAAAAGCAACAATTGTTATACATTAGAATAGGTGGGACTGAAAAAAATCTGTAAGGAAATGTAAATTGCTGGAACATAAAATCAGAGTTTGACTATATATATAATTTCCCATGAAGTATGTCTGTTCCTGTTTGCCTGTCCTGGGTCTAATCTATCTAAATAAGTCTCTCAGTATGAACCTTTTATTAACCATCATATATTTATATACAGTAGGTTAAATAAATTACCACTCTTTTTCACCTTGCAAAGACCTTTGGGTGCAGTTTCATATGATGTTATATCGTTTTATTATTCTGGCACCCATGCTATTAGTTTATACCAATGGAGTGCAAACTACATGCAGATAGCAGACACGAACTGAGATTTATTAGTGTTTGTGTTATGTGTTTAGAAATCGTTTTTCCATACCTGCTTTGGGATCCCAGTTTCACTGTTTTACACTGTAAATGGGAACATTTTGCTTTGTTTTTGCACCAAAATGATTAAAAACAGCAGGGTTTGATTCCCTGCTGTCTGAAATACTATTGGCAGCTTTTCCCCCATCTGTACTATTATGTGTATGTAGTGCTGCTGGCTTGTTTAAGACTCAGCGAGCTACACTCATACAGCTTACACTGAGGCATGTAGATAATAAACTTGGCTGTAGCAAGCAATGCCAGTCAGCAGCATCAAGGGCAAATAAGGTCTTGAGCTGTATTAAAAGGGGCATCGATTCACGGGAGGAGGGGTCATTCTTCCACTTTACAGAGCTCTGGTGAAGTCCCATCTAGAATATGCCGTACAGTTTTGGTCTCCTTCACTCAAACAGGACATTATTGTATTAGAGAGGGTACAGAGAAGGGCAACTAAGCTGGTAAAAGGTATGGGAAATCTTAGCTATGAGGAAAGACTGGCCAAGTTGGGGATGTTCACGCTGGAGAAGAGGCGCTTAAGGGGTGATATGATAACTATGTATAAATATATAAGGGGTTTGTACAATAATCTTTCTAATGCTTTATTTACCAGTAGGTCCTCCCAGCTGACACAAGTTCAGCCATTCTGATTAGAAAAGATTCCACCTAAATATTCAGAAGGGTTTTTTTTTACAGTGAAAGCTGTGAAGATGTGGAATTCTCTCCCTGAATCATTGGTACTGGCTGATACATTAGATAGCTTTAAGGAGGGGTTGGATGGCTTTTTAGCAAGTGAGGGAATACAGCTTGATCCAGGGACTGGTCCAATTGCCAACTTGGAGTCAGGAAGGAAGTTTTCCCTCTCTGAGGCAAATTGTAGAGGCTTCCAATGGGCTTTTTTTGCCTTCCTATGGATCATCTAGCAGTTAGGCAGGTTAAAATAGAGTTAAAAGGTTGAACTAGATGGACGTGTCAGGCACGTGCCTCATATGTAGCCTACCCCTAGTCTGAACTCGTATCCCCTCAACACCCCCTTCAGCAAAACAAGAGTCTACACGATCATTCCCGCACTTGTGAAGTGGCCAGCGGGGTTGCTGGTGCCATAAGTACAAGGAAATCGGATGAGTTCCCAAGGACCTGTTGTGGGTATAGAACCAGGGATTCCATGAATAATAGGACTTGGGGAAAGGATGGAGGCTTTCTTCCCAAATTATATCACATATTATTGTGGTTTGTATGGTGTCCCCTAGTTATACGTATATTATGTAAGATGTGAGCCTCTTTCTAGGCTTTGCCTATAAGTTCATTTCCTATAAATTATTGCTGAGACCCAGTATTGCCTTAAACAATAGTTATTATATAAGGGCTTAGTGTTTATATACTGGTCACTTTTGGATGATGACACCTCCTGTGGATCATGATGATTTCCTGTGGATGCCCATGTTTGTAAGGGCTGAATTTTGCTAAATGAATTAGTTTACATCCCCTTTAATATCTTAACCACTAGGCCTGCAAATAGAATATGTTACTGATCAAGACACACATTTATAAAATAAACTTACCAACAAACCGACTGCCAGGACAAACACAAAATAAAGCACTAAAACAACAATGTCTATGGTATCAAGGGATTTCTTGGGGAAGGCTTCCATTCCAGGGGTGGTGTGGGGTGAGCTCTGGCTGCTGGTCTCCATAGTTCCACCACTCTCATTAGCCAGTAAGTGCAATGCCAGAGGTTTTCAGCTTGGTTTGTGTCGTCCTGCTGGAGTCTGAGAGATAAATCACGGGAGGTTTTGCAGTGTTTTCATAAAAATAGAAAACTTCCCATCACAATTCCATATCAAATATGCCAACCCCATTAAATACACATAAATATAGAGTGCTTAATTTACAATTTATTCCAAATATGAATGTTTGTGAGACATGTAAACAGTGCTTAGGAGAGCAATTTTACATTAAGTTGTTTGGGAGAGTATAGCTCCCCTTTAATAGATCAAACAAAACACTTTTATATGATGCTTTTTTATTACATTCCCTGCCACAGTCTAAATGTGTTACACTCCCAGTCTGTTACTCTTAAAATTGGTTGCACTACCTGTATTCAATTCATTGCACTTTCCTAGCCTGTTCTTTTATTAAATTGGTTGCACTATCCTAGTCTGTAACTTTATTCAATTCCCTGCTCTCTCCTAGTTTGTTACCTCACTGAATTAGTTTGTACCTTTAATAAATAGGTTGCACTTTCCTACTCTGTTCCATTGTTGAATTGGTTGCACTTTTCCAATCTGTCCCTTTACTGAATTGGTAGCACCTTTCTCATCTGTTATGGTATTGGTTGTACTTATCTAGTTTTTTCATTGCACTTTCCTATTCTGCTACATTACTGAATTAGTTGTACTTTGCTAGTTTGCTCCTTTACTAAATTGGTTGCACTATCCTAGTCTGTAACTTTATTCAGTTCACTGCACTATACTAGTTTTTTACCTTATTTAACTGATTGCACTTTCCCAGTTTTTTCTGTTACTTTACTAAATTGGTTGCACTTTCCCAGTTTTCTTCCTTTAGTTAGTTCATTGCACTTCCCATTTTGTTCCTTAACTGAATTGGTTGCACTTTCCTAGTCTTTTACTTTAGTGAATTAATTGCACTTTTCCAGTTTGTTCCTTAACCGAATTGGTTGCACTTTCCCAGCCTGTCACTTCAGTGAATTCATTGTACTTTCCCAGTTTGCTCCTTTACTGAATTGGTAACACTTTCCCAGTCTGTTCCTCTACCAAATTGCTTGCACTATCCGAGTCTGTAACTATTTAATTCACTGCACATTTGTAGTCTTTTACCTTACTGAATTGGTTGCACTTTACTAGTCTGTTCCTTTATCCAATTGAATGCACTTTTCTTAATCTGTTACCTTACTGAATTGGTTGCACTTTTCTATTTTTTTTATTGCACTTTCCTAGGCTGTAACCTTACTAAATTGGCTGCACTTTCCCAGTCTGTTTACTGAATCCATTGCACTTTCCTTGTCTTTTCCTTTACTAAATTGTTTACATTCTACCAGTCTGTTCCTTTACTGAATTGGTAGCACTTTCCTTTGCTAAATTGCTTAGGTTATAGCACCAACAAACCCAACAACTAACATTAATGGACCCATTATGCACAGGAATTCTGTTATGCACACATAGGCGGAGAGAGAAGATTTAGTAAAGCTTAGTGTAATGATTGAGAAACAAAACTCACATTCTCACCACAAAAGCTGGTTCTTACCTGTGCCACCTTTCTGCCCAGTCCCCGCTCTGTAACCACCACACGCAAAGAAGGAATAGAAATTGTCGGGATGGAAAAGTGTTTGTAAAAAATCCTTCACTTGGCAGATTTCTGGGATCAAATTCCAAAGTGTGATCCTTGGTTAAACTGTAAGAACAGAGGTGTGTAACTCGGCTGTCATGGGAACAGCAGGTATTTCATTAGGAATCTTCATATTTCTCTTGTGACGGAAGGAAAAACCTTGTTTATGCCACTGCCAACAGCCACAATGTGATCTTGGCAGGTGACAATATTGAGGGTGCGGTGAATATACACTGCCCGTATTTAGCTTTATATTATATTAGGAAATAACAGCACTTACATTAGCAATAATGTGTATATGTGAAAATGTTTCCTGCATTTTTTCTTTACAGGGTGGAACATACAAAGTATACCTGTGTCAAAGTAAATAGAACTGCAACCAGTGTAGGCATATAGTCATTTACTATTTGTAGCTTGAGCCTGATTTTGCACTTGCACTTAAAAAGGTGTTCTACTTAGGGAACGCACACACCAGGGTCCCACCTAGTTCTGTAACTGACAATGCTGCAAGTGAGCTGGACACTGCCAACCTGACCTTACCCACCAAATATTAACCTACAATAATAGATTATTATTGTATTCAGTAGAAAGGACTGTTTCCAGGCATTTCCTGTAGTTTATTGAAGAATGCTTCTATCCTTTTAGAGGCGTACCGCACACCTTTCATGTATTCTCTTGTAGAAGTAAGGAGAGCACTCGAAAAAGCAAATAACTGCTAAAGTGTTGACTGTTACACTTGAGAAAGGGAACCAGTTTGGGCCTAAAACATGATGTGTCAGCTTGTCTAAAATAAATCTCCCTTTAGCAGTTATCTGCTTTTTCAAGGGCTCTCCTTACTACTACAAGAGATTATTATTGTATTACAGGTATATGATCTGTTATCTGGAAACCCAGAAAACTTTATCCAGAAAACTCAGAACTTAATTTTATCCAAATAATCTACATTTTTATGAACGATTTCCTTTTTCTCTGTAATAATAAAACAGTAGCTTGTACTTGATCCCAACTAAGATATAATTAATCCTTATTGGAAGCAAAATCAGCCTAGTGGGTTTATTTCATGTTTATATGATTTTCTAGTGGACTTAAGGTATAGAGATCCAAATTTCTGGAATGTCCCAGGTCCTAAGCGTACTAACAAACATCATGTTAATTATTTATGTTTGTGGTGAGTTCCTGGTGGGGGCTGATGACTTACAGTGGTTTGATCCTCCATCTTTATTTTATCTTTTGGCAGTGATGGAATAAAATATTTTGGGTAGTTACTTTGCCTTTTGGAAGCCTTTGGGGACCCTGGTGTAACTAGTTGACCACACAGAAATTTGATTTTAGGGACCAGCAGAAGCTGAACTATTTTACCAATATACATTGAATTTGCTCATGAATTAGAAACCCACTTGGCCACTCTTCACTCCTGGATTTCACTGAAGGATCTTCTTTTGCTATTGTTACACCGATGATTGGGGAGTTTGTAGCAACACACAAAATAATAATCTGCCTAGGAGTTAGGGCTGTGCAGATGAACACACTGGTGCCACTACCTTGTGAATGTTATTTATTTAAAGAGTGAATTATGAATATCAGCCCATGGCAAATGTCACTGAATTGGCAGAAGGCACATTCTTTCACAGCAGAGGACACCAGATCTCTTAATAAAACAAACACAACGACGACACCAAGCACCATTACTGTAAATCTCAGCACAATTCTCAAGTGTTTTCTTGTCATTCACACTGATACCAGGGCAGCAGTATTATGGAGCTTTTATTTATCTCTTGGCCAGCGCTGAGCACTTAAAGTTTTGTCTCACAGTGTCTTGCAGGTTTTCCTCAACAATAGCCTCACTGTTTAGATTAAGCAGTTGGAAGATGTTAGAAATGAAAGGATGCCATCAAAAGAAAACCACCTGTAGGGCATTAGGAAGCCAGGGTATATAGTTGCCAGTGTATTACTTACAGCCAATGGTCTATCATCAACAGTTCTGCAAGAAGCAACTTAATTCATTAGTAGGGTCGGCATGGAATGTGATAAGGTTTAAAGTAAACTCCTTATTAAAAAAAACCCTACCCCCCTACCCTACATAGACCTCCTTCCCTCCTCCCCCCAGCCTAGCTGCTACCCGGGCAAATGCTCCTAACTTTTTACTTACCCCTCGGTGCAGATTTATGTCATCGGAGTTCTCAGCAGCCAAAAGTGGTTTACTTCTCCTTTAAAGGGCAAGTCAACCCCAAAATAAATATTTGCGTTGTGATTCGATTGTTGGGCCCTAAGGTCCACTAGCGAATCAGCTCAAATATCTCAAGGTGGACATATTGGGGAGAGATCAGCGTGTTTGGCAAGGTTGCCATACGAGCGGATCTCTGCATTTAAAGCCACATTTAGTTTACCAGCAAAGACAGGTCTGTTAATCACCCGGCTTGCCTTACATTGTTTCAACGGTCTGAGCCATCAGGGCGGAGAATAGAAATGGGCATACAAACACTGCTTTCAGTAGTAATACAAATAACTTAAAAACCATAGAAAATTTGCATTAAATGTATGTTGCAACATTGCTTAAAATCATACTTTTTTTAATAGACGAAACATTAGTTTTTGGGTTGACATTCCCTTTAAACCCACTCTCTCCTTTTCTGTTCTCTGTTGTTGGCTCTGAATATTCCCACACCACTGACAGCAGTTGAACAGATCCTGCTAGCCATCTCCTCCAACCTCTCCCTCAGTACAGAGGACATATGAAATATTACTACCGCTTCCTTGACTTGTTCATCCTGAGACGTTCAAGACATTCATCCATATCTTCTGTCCTCTATTTCTGTGGGTAGTAGTTATTAGCGGAAACACCAAGAGCAACAATGATGCCTGCACAATTTCTGTGGGTGGCCTCCATAGTTCTTCACCTCTAAAACCCTCCCACACGTTCACTCTTTTCAATCAAATACTTGATATGGGTAATGCATATCCTGGGGAAATTCATTTATAAAGTTCTAGAGATCAGCCTCCCCCACCATATACTGCATGTAGGAGATCTGCTATCCCGTCCCTCACATGTTTATCCTGAAGCATCTATCTATTTATTACTGTATTTATCGGTTTATCTAGCTATTTTTCAATTGCTTCTCTTCTCTGTCTCTGTCGGTAGTTGTTATTAGCAGACATCCCAAGCTCTCCAAGTGATTCATGGACTCAATTCTACTCTGGTACGAACAATGAACATCTTGGAGAAAGCCATATCTAAAGCTCCGAAGATCAACCTCCTCCTCAATAAACTGCATTTAGGAAAAACTGTTAACATATTCCACATCCTGAGACATTTAAGGATTTATCCATTTCTTGTCTTCACTATGGGGGCACACCAAGCCCCCATAGTAACTTCTGGACAGTGTTTCATGATGGCCTCCCCAGATATGGACAATGCATATCTTGTGTGAAAAGTGATACCTAAAACTGTGAGGTTCAACTGATCCTGTTACAGACATAGATTTGGGATACTTTGAGATTCATTCCAAAAGTTAGTACTTTGTAGTTGCTCAGTAAAAGTAGCACGTGTAGAAAGGCAGTAGCAGGTTAACATTTAGATGATTGTTGGCATAACACGGATGCATTTGGTTACAACCAAATGCTCTTAGCAATCGCACTAGAATTTGGTGCTTGTAAAATGCAAAATAGGACTGTTTTTCGCAAGAAATATTTTTGGAAGATGCTGACCGTAAATCATATGTAAATGTGCTTTTTGCTATTATCGGAATCAATAAATAGTATTAAATACTCATATCTTTATTGCAGTAGTTTACATCTGCAAAATAAATAAAATCAATAAATATTTGTTTCCAGTGTAAAATCCCATCTGAATATATTTCCTCCTGATCACATTAACAATGGCTGCGTAGTGCTATCATGTACAGTCTACTGCCACATCTGCCAACTAAAAGCTGTATGGCGGCTGTGCAAACATAGTAGCGGGTCTAGAGCAGAGTTAAATGGAATTCAGCACAGCCTGTCT